>NC_143577.1:151145342-151247464 GCF_048544385.1 Mastigoproctus giganteus
GTTGAAAAGGAAAAGGAGCATTCGATTTTGGAACAGTCGACTGTTCAAAAGGAAAACCGGTGTTCGATTGTGGAACGGTAAAATGTACAAAAGGAAAAGAAGTGTTCGATTGTGGAACGGGCAACTGTTCAAAAGGAAAACGTGTTCAATTTTGGAACGATGAACTGTTCAAAAGAAAAACAAGTGTTCGAAAGTGGAACGGTCAACTGTTCAAATGGAAAAGGTTTTCGAAAGTGGAACTGTCAGTTGTTCAAATGGAAAACAAGTGTTGAAAAGTGGAACTGTCAACTGTTCAAATGGAAACCAAATGTTCGATTGTGAAACGGACTTCCCCTTCCCGGACACGTCCTGTGGTCCATTTAGGATACCATTTAGAACTGTGGAATGGTCAACTGTTCAAAACGAAAACAAGTGTTTAAAAGGGAATGATCATCTGTTCAAATTGAAAACTTGTTCGAAAAGGGAATGGTTATCTGTTCAAAAGGAAAGCAAGAGTTCGATTGGGGAATTGTCAACTGTTCAAAAGGAAAAGAAGTGTTCTAAAGTGGAACAGTCACTTATTGAAATGGAAAACGAGTGTGGAGTTTTGAACGGACTTCGAATAATCAACTGTCCAAAAGGAAAACAAGTGTTTCAAAGGGAATGATCATCTGTTCATATTCGAAACAAGTGTTCGAAAGTGGTACGGTCATCTGTTCAAAAGGAAAACAAGTACTCGAAAGGGGTCAACTGTTAAAAGGAAAAACAAGTGTTCGAAAGGGCACTTATCAGTTCAAATGGAAAACAAGTGTTCGATTGTGAAACGCTCAACTGTTCAAAAGGAAAACAAGTTTTCGAATTGGGCATGGTCATCTGTTCAAATGGAAAGTAATTGCTTCAAAGTGTAACGGTCATTGGTTCAAAAGGAAAAAAAGTGTTCGAAAGTGGAACGGGCAACTGTTCAAAAGTAACACAATTGTTCGATTGTGGAACGATCCACTGTTCAACAGGAAAACAAGTGTTTCAAAGGGAACGATCACCTGTTCAAATTAAAGACGTGTTCGAAAGTTGAACTGTCACCTACTCAAATGGAAAACAAGTGTTCGATTGTGTAAGAGACTTTCCCTTCCTGGCCCCGTGCTCTGTTCCATTTAGTATACCATTTATACTTGTGGACGGTCAACTGTTCAACAGGAAAACAAATGTTTCAAAGGAAATGATCATCTGTTCAAATTGAAAACAAATGTTCGAAAAAAGTGGTACGGTCCTCAATTCAAAACGTTTCGTAAGTGGGAAGGTCAATTGTTAAAAGGGAAAACAAGGGTTCGAAAGGAGGATTGGTTATCTGTTCAAATGGAAAGAAAGTGTTCGATTGTGGAATGTTCAACTGTTAAGAAGGAAAACAATTTTCGATTGTGGAACAGACAACTGTTCAAAAGGGCCAAAGGTTCAAAACAGTCAACTGTTCACAATTGTTCGAAAGAGGAATAGTCGTCTTTTGAAATGGAAAACAAGCGTTCGATGTTCAAACAGTGAACCGTTCTAAAGGAAAAAAGGATTCAATTGTGGAACTGTCAACTGTTGAAAACGAAAACAAGTGCACCAAAGGGGAATGGGCATCTGTTCTAATTTGAAACAAGTGTTCGATTGTGGAACGGTCAAAAGCCCAAAAGGAAAACGTGTTCGAATGGGGCATGGTCATCTGTTAGAAAGGGAATGACCATCTGTTTAAATGGAAAACAAGTGTTCGAAATTGGAACGGTGAACTGTTCAAAGAAAAATAAGTGCACGAAAGGGGAATGGACATCTATTCAAATGGAAACAAGTGTTCGATTGTGGAACCCTCTTCTGTTCAAAAGGAAAACGTCTGTACGAAAAGGGGTTCAAATGGAAAAGAAGTGTTCGATTGTGGAGGGGACAACTGTTCAAAAGGAAAAGAAGTGTTCGATTGTGGAACGGTCAATTGTTCAAAAGGAAAATAAGTGTTCGATTGTGGAACGGTCATCTGTTCAAAAGGAAAACAAGTGTTCAAAAAGGCAGGGTAATCTGATCAAAGGGAAAACAAGTGTTCAAAAAGGCAGGGTAATCTGATCAAAGGGAAAACAAATGTTCGAAAGGAGAAAGGTGAACTCTTGAAATGGAAAAAAGTGTTCGAAAGCGGAACTGTCAATCGATCAAATGGAAAATAAGTGTTCGAAAGTGGGACTGTGAACTGTTCAAATGAAAAACAAGGTTCGATTGTGAAACGTACTTCTCCTTCCCAGACCCGGGTTGTGGTCCATTTAGAATACCATTTACTACTGTGGAACGGTCAACTGTTCCGAAAGAAAACAATTGTTTCAAAGGGAATGATCATCTGTTCAAATTGAAAACAGGTGTTCGGAACTGGAACGGTCAACTGTTCATATGGAAAACAAGTGTTCCAAAGGGAATGGTTATGTTTTCAAGGGAATACAAGTATTCAAAAGTGTAAAGATCAATTGTTCCAAGGGAAAACAAGTGTTCGAAAGTAGAACCGTCTATTGTTGAAAAGGAAAATAAGTGTTCGGTTGTGGAACGGTCATCTGTTCAAAAGGAAAACAAGTGTTCAAATGTGGAAAGGTAAACTGTTTAAATTGAAAACAATTGTTCAATTGTGGAACGGTCATATGTTAAAAAGGAAACCAAGTGTTTGAAAGGGGACTGGTCAACTGTTCAAAAGGTAAAGCAACTGCATGGAAGGGGAATTGTCATATGTTCAAAATGAGAACAAGTGTTGGAATGGGGCATGGCTATCTGTTCGATAGGAAATGGCCATATATTCAAAAGGAAAACAACTGTTCGAAAAAGTGGAATGGTTAGTGATTCCAAAAAAAAATGTTCAAAAGGGAATTGGTCAACTGTTAAAATGGAAAAAACGTTCAAAGTGGAACGGTCAATTGTTCAAAGAGAAAACAAGTGTTCGGAAGTGGAACGGTCAACTTTTCAAAAGGAAAACAAGTGTTCGAATGGGGCATGGTTATCAGTTTGTAAGGGAAGGTCAATTGTTCAATGGAAAACAAGTGTTCGAAAGTAGAATGGTCAATTATTGAAAAGGAAAACAATTCTTCGAAAGTGGATCGATCATCTGTTCTAAAGAAAAACAAGTGTTCAAATGGGGAAAGGTCAGCTGTTCAAATTGAAACAGGTGTTTCAAAGGGAATGATCATCTGATCGAATTGAAAACAAGTGTTCGAAAATGAGGGGCGGTCATCTGTCTAAAAGGAAAACAAGTGTTCAAATGGGGAAAGGTCAACGGTTCAAATGCGGAAAGGTCAACTGTTCAAATTGAAAACACATGTTTCAAAGGGAATGATCATCTGATCGAATTGAAAACAAGTGTTCGAAAATGGGGGGGGCGGTCACCTGTCCAAAAGGAAAACAATTGTTCGAAAGGGGATAGGTCAACTGTTCAAAAGGAAAGCAGGTGTTTGAAAGCACTGGTCATCTATTCAAAAAGCAAAAAAGTGTCCGATTGTGGAACGGTCATCTGTTCAAAACGTTCAATTGTTCAAAATGATCAATGTTTCAAAACAGTTAACTGTTCACAATTGTTCGAAAGAGGAATGGTCGTTTGTTTTAAAGGAAAACAAGCATTCAATTTTGGAACGGTCAACTGTTCAAAAGGAAAACAACTGTTCGAATGGGGCATGGCCATCTGTTCAAATGGAAAATAAATGTTCGGAAGTGGAATCATTTTGATGTTCAAAAGGTAACATCAAAAGGTTGATGTTACCTTTTGAACATCAACTGTTCAAAAGGTAAAGCAACTGCATGGAAGGGGAATTGTCATATGTTCAAATAAAAAACAAGTGTTCGACTGTGGAACGGTCAACTGTTCAAAATGAAAACAAGTGTTGGAATGGGGCATGGCTATCTGTTCGAAAGGAAATGGCTATATATTCAAAAGGAAAACAACTGTTCGAAAAAGTGGAACGGTCAGTGGTTCCAAAAAAGAGTGTTCAAAAGGGAATTGGTCAACTGTTGAAATGGAAAAAATGTTCGAAAATGGAACGGTCAATTGTTGGAAAGGAAAACAAGTGTTCGATTGTGGAACAGTCAACTTTTCAAAAGGAAAACAAGTGTTCGAATGGGGGGCATGGTAATCAGTTTGTAGGGGAACGATCAATTGTTCAATGGAAAACAAGTGTTCGAAAGTAAAACTGGCAATTATTGGAAAGGAAAACAATTCTTCGAAAGTGGATCGATCATCTGTTCTAAAGAAAAACACGTGTTCGAATGTGGAAAGGTCAGCTCTTCAAATTGAAAACAGGTGTTTCAAAGGGAATGATCATCTGATCGAATTGAAACAAGTGTTCGAAAATGGGAGGCGGTCATCTGTCCAAAAGGAAACCAATTGTTCGAAAGGGGAAAGGACAACTGTTCAAAAGTTGACAATTGTGGAATTGTCAACTGTCAAGCAGGTGTAAAGAAAAACAAGTGTGGAAATGGGGAAAAGTCAACTGTTCAAATTGAAAACAGGTGTTCGAAAAGGGTAAAGTCAACTGTTAAAAAGGAAAAAGTGTGTGAAAGGGGACTGATTATCTGTTCAAATGGAAAAGTAGTGTTCGATTGGGGAATGGCCAAATGTTCAAAAGGAAAAGAAGTTTCGATTGTGAAAGGGTCGACTGTTGAAAAGGATCAACTGATCAAAACGGTCAAAGGTTCAAATCAGGCAACTGTTCACAATTGTTCGAAAGAGGAATTGTCGTCTGTAGAAAAGGAAAAGAAGCATTCGATTTTGGAACTGAGAACTGTTCAAAAGGAAAAGTGTTCGATTGTGAAACGGTCAACTGTTCAAAAGGAAAACAAGTGTTCGAATGGGGCATGGTCATCTGTTCGAAAGGGAACGGCCATCTGCTCAAATGGAAAATCAGTGTTCGAAATTGGAATGATAATTCTTTCAAAAGGATAACAAGTGTTCGAAAGGGGAAAGGTGAACTGTTCAAAAGGAAATCAAGTGTTTGAAAGTTGACATGTCATGTGTTCAAAAGGAAAACAAGTTTTCGGTTGTCAAACGTTCAACTGTTCAAAAGGAAAAGAAGTGTTCGATTGTGGAACGGTAAACTATTCAAAAGGATCCACTGTTCAAAATGAAAACAAGTGTTCACAAGAGGAACGTTCATCATTTCAAAAGGAAAACAAGTGTTCGAGTGGGGCATGTCATCTGTTTGAAAGAGACTGGTCGGTTCAAATGGAAAACTAGTGTCCGAAATTGGAATAGTCATCTGTTCAAAAGTAAACGAGTGTTCAAAAGAGAAAAGTCAACTGTTGAAATGGAAAAAAGTGTTCGAAAAGGAATGGTCATCTGTTCAAATCGAAAAGAAATCTTCTAAAATGCAACGATCACATGTTCAAAATGAAAATAAATGTTCAAAATGGGAACGTTCATCTTTTCAAAAGGAAAACAAGTGCTCGAGTGGGCATGCTCATCTGTTTGAAAGAGAATGGTCTGTTCAAATGGAAAACTATGGTTCCAAATTGGAACAGTCATCGGTTCAAAAGGAAACGAGTGTTCAAAAGGGAACGGTAAACTGTTGAAACGGAAAAAAGTGTTCGAAAAATGGAAAAGTCATCTGTTCAAAAGAAAAACAAGTGTTTGAAAGGGGAAAGGTCAACTGTTCAAAAGGAAAAGGAGTGTTCGAAAGTGGAACACTCACGAAAGTGAAAAACTGTACAAAAGGAAAACAAGTGTTCGAAGTAGCACGTCGACTGTTCAAATGGAAAACAAGTGGTCGAAAGTGGAACGGTTAACTGTTTAAAAAAACGTGTCCAATTGGGGAATGGACAATTGTTCAAAAGGAAAACAAGTGTTCGAAAAGGAATAGTCATCTGTTCAAATCGAAAAAAAGTCTTCTAAAATGGATCGATCATCTGTTCAAAATGAAAACAAGTGTTCAAAAGGGGAACGTTCATCTTTTCAAAAGGAAAACAAGTGTTCGAGTGGGCATGCTCATCTGTTTGAAAGAGAATGGTCCGTTCAAATGGAAAACTAGTGTTCGAAATTGGAACAGTCATCTCTTCAAAAGGAAACGAGTAATCAAAAGGGAACGGTCAGCTGTTCAAATGGAAACAAGTGTTCGAAAAATGGAACGGTCATCTGTTCAAAAGGAAAACAATGGTTTGAAAGGAGAAAGTTCAACTGTTCAAAAGGTAAACGAGCGTTTGAAAGTGAAACGCCCACGAAAGTGAAAAACTGTTCAAAAGGAAAACAAGTGTTCGAAGGAGAACGTCGACTGTTCAAATGGAAAACAAGTAGCCGAAAGTGGAACGGTTAGCTGTTTAAAAAAAAACGTGTTCAAATGTGGAATGGTCAACTGTTGAAAAGGAAAACAAGCGTTCGAAAAGGAATGGTCATCTGTTTAAATCGAAAAGAAGTCTTCTAAAATGGAACGCTCATCTGTTCAAAATGAAAACAAGTGTTCAAAAGGGGAACGTTCATCTTTCAAAAGGAAAACAAGTGTTCGAGTGGGCATGCTCATCTGTTTGAAAGAGAATTGTCTGTTCAAACAGAAACATAGTGTTCGAAATTGGAACAGTCATCTGATGAAAAGGAAACGAGTGTTCAAATCGGAATGGTCAACTTTTGAAATGGAAAAAAGTGTACGACAATAAAACGGTCATCTTTTCAAAAGGAAAACAAGTGTTTGAAAGGGGAAATGTCAACTGTTCAAAAGGAAAAGGAGTGTTGGAAAGTGGAACACTCAACTGTTCAAAAGCAAAACAAGTGTTCGAAGGAGAACGTCGACTATTCAAATGGAAAACAAGTGGTCGAAAGTGGAACGGTTAACTATTTAAAAAAAACGTGTTCAATTGTGGAATGGTCAACTGTTCAAACGGAAAACAAGGGTTCGAAAAGGAATGTTCATCTGTTCAAATCGAAAAGAAGTCTTCTAAAATGGAACGCTCATCTGTTCAAAATGAAAAAAGTGTTCAAAAGGGGAACGTTCATCTTTTCAAAAGGAAAACAAGTGTTCGAGTGGGCATGCTCATCTGTTTGAAAGAGAATGGTCTGTTCAAAGAGAAACAAAGTGTTAAATTGGAACAGTCATCTGTTGAAAAAGAAATCAGTGTTGAAATGGGAATGGTGAACTTTTGAAATGGAAAAAAGTGTTCGAAAAATCGAACGGTCATCTGTTCAAAAGGAAAACAAGTGTTTAAAGGGGAAAGGTCAACTGTTCAAAAGGAAAACGAGTGTTCGAAAGTGAAACACTCACGAAAGTGAAAAACTGTTCAAAAGGAAAACAAGTGTTCGAAGGAGAACGTCGATTGCTCAAATGGAAAATAAGTGGTCGAAAGTAGAATGGTTAACTGTTTAAAAAAACGTGTTCAAATGTGGAACGGTCATCTGTTCAAAAGGAAAACAAGTGTTCGAAAAGAAATGGTCATCCGTTCAAATCGAAAAGAAGTCTTCTAAAATGGAACGATCATCTGTTCAAAATGAAAACAAGTGTTCAAAATGGAACGGTCATCTGTTCAAAAGGAAAACAAGTGTTTGAAGGAGGAAAGGTCAACTGTTCAAAAGGAAAACCAGTGTTCGAAAGTGGAACACTCACGAAACTGAAAAACTGTTCAAAAGAAAAACAAGTGTTAGAAGTAGAACGTCGACTGTTCAAATGGAAAACAAGTGGTCGAAAGTGGAACGGATAACTGTTTAAAAAAACGTGTTCAATTGGGGAATGGACAATTGTTCAAAAGGAAAACAAGTGTTCGAAAAGGAATAGTCATCTGTTCAAATCGAAAAGAAGTCTTCTAAAATGGATCGATCATCTGTTCAAAATGAAAACAAGTGTTCAAAAGGGGAACGTTCATCTTTTCAAAAGGAAAACAAGTGTTCGAGTGGGCATGCTCATCTGTTTGAAAGAGAATGGTCTGTTCAAATGGAAAACTAGTGTTCGAAATTGGAACAGTCATCTCTTCAAAAGGAAACGAGTAATCAAAAGGGAACGGTCAGCTGTTCAAATGGAAACAAGTGTTCGAAAAATGGAACGGTCATCTGTTCAAAAGGAAAACAAGGGTTTGAAAGGAGAAAGTTCAGCTGTTCAAAAGGTAAGCCCCAGGGGTTATTCTTGGAGTAACATTGATTCTAAGGTTCTAAAGCGTAAGCTACTGAGCAAAACAGTTAATTGTTGATTACAATTTTTTGTTTATAGTTCCTTTAAATTAGTGTTTCCAAAGTTTGACTGCCCTACTTCCTCGTAGTCTGGGGTGGGCGAGCGGGGTGAATCCCTGCTCGGCTAAACGGGCTTTTTGAGTTGATTTGGGTTTAGTTGGAATTTTGTTTTGCATTTCCGTGCCCTCAGGATTTCTTCCCTGGGACCACCTCCCGTTTAACTTGGGAGGTGGATGGTTTTAATCGATTTTAAAATCCATTTGAAGCTAAATCGAGGTCAACGGATCCTTGTTCTTATTGTAAATATTGTATATAGTTGTCCATAGTCACTGTTGACTTTTGGGCTTTTAAGTGTACATAGTGGGTTTTATTTATATAATTTAAATGTCGTCATCAAGCAGTGAGCTTGATCCGATGGAAGAAGAGGTAGCGACCGCAGCCTCGCAATTGACGGTTAAAGAAAGACAATTGCTAAATAAAGAACTTGTGAGTGAAATTGAAGAAGTCGCAGATCAAATTTTCCTAGGAAATACCCTGGCCAGAACGCCAGTTAAAAGCAAATCGTCGTCGCTCTCTGGAGCTTCACAACAGACACAAATTGCAGGACAGTCGCAGGTCTCTAATAAAAAGAAAAAGAAGAGATCACAAGGTGGTGACTCTGATGCGAGTGTAGGAAAAAGGTCACACTCTCAGGGCAGAAAGAAAGTAAAGAAAGATGAAAATGTCCAAATAAGATCGGAAAATAAAGATTTCGAAAATGTTTGGAAGTTAAGAGAACGGTTACATTCCTTTTTGTGGGATCCTGTGAGCAAGGTTCCAACAGCTAGCATAAGAACAATTCTTGAAATATGGGATCAGCTGGCTACAAAAGCATATGATGTGTCATTAGAGAACACTTTGCTAAAAGAAAGATTAAATAAAGGAGAAAAGGAGTTAGAGATTACTTATGCTAATGTGACCAGGAAAGAAATAGAAAGTCAAGAGAAACCATCAAAAGTAATAATATTGAAGGCAACAACGTCTAGATTTAAAACGAGTGAAGATGTTAAAGATGGAATTTTAAAAGAAATTCGTCCTATGCTAAAAGATGTGAAAGTAAAGAATATACGTCCTATTAGAGACCGTGGTGCTTTTGTGGAGACCATGACTGACGACGATATTGCCAAAATTAAAGGTTGTTCTGGTCTAGGATCCTTAGGATTGAAGTGTAGTGTACCAAAGCCAATTATGCCCAAGATAGCGCTATTTGATGTGGAAAAAGGAGTAAAGAAAGAAGAGTTGTTAAAAGAAATATGGACAAGAAATCTAAAAGACCTAGGTGTGAGTGAAAAGAATTGTGAAGAGGGGATTGAAGTGTTGATTATCCAAAAGTCTAAAGATACCAGTACAGAGAATTGGATATTACAGCTTTCTATAAGTGTTTGGAAGAAGATATGTAATATGAAAAGGTTGCTAGTGGGTTGGTCTGCGTGCCGATTTAAAGAAATTTTCCCAGTTACACAGTGCTATAAATGTCTAATGTATGGCCATGTAGCGAAATACTGCAAGAAAGAAAAGTGTTGTGGTTATTGTGGAGGAGTTGGACACACCTTCAAAGACTGCACAAAAAGCAAGCAGCCAAGTTGTTGTAACTGTACAAGAAATCGAGTGGAAGCAGGTCATGAAGCTGTGAGTAAGACATGTCCTGAATACAATAAAGCTCTCGAAATATATAAAAGAAAGATTAATTATGGGTAAAAAATTAAAAATTATACAATTGAATGCCCAGAGAGCGAAAAGCGTGGCCTCTCAGATGAATTTTCTCATGGAGAAAGACAATATAGCTGTTGCTCTATTACAGGAGCCGTATGCTGTTCAATGTCAGGTAAGATGTTACCCACAAAATTATAGAGTGTTGTCTGAAGGGGAGTTACCAAATGCAGCAATTGTAGTGAGAGCACCAGACATAGTCATAACTAAGATCTTAATGCTATGTAACAAGAACGCTGTGTGCTGTGAACTACAGGGAGAATTCGGATGATCGAGGAGCGTTATTAGAAGAGTTTATAGCGGCTTCAGGAATGGAGCTGCTAAATACTCAAGGACATGGTCCGACTTATTCTACAGTTCATGGCTGCTCTTATATCGATCTTACGCTTGCAACAGGTGCGGTAAGAAACTGTGTACATGATTGGAAGGTTGTAGAAAACTATACCACAAGTGATCATAATGCTATCTTTTTTGCTGTAGAAAGTCAAAATCAAGTAAGAATTTGGAATGACCTAGAAAGGTTTTCAGTAAAAACAGCTGTATGGCCAAGATTTAAATTGAAGTATTTAGATATGGTGTCAAATGTGTGCTGGGAGGATTTGTCCGCAGACCAATATGTTGATGTGATAACAAATATAATAATAGAAGCTTGTAAATATAGTATGCGACTAAAATGTATACCAAGTAGGCCAGTTTTCTGGTGGAATTCAGATTTGTCCAAACTAAGAAAAGAAGTAAATAAATTAAGACGTTTATGCCAAACGCATAGAAGACGCGGAAATTTTGATATCTTGGGAGATTATGTTTTGGTATACCAAGAAAAAAGAAGGGAATATGTAAATGAAATAAATAGATCTAAAAACTTCCATTGGAAGAAATATGTAGAAGAACAAGGATCCCGAGACCCATGGGGAACGATTTACAAGATTTTAAAACCTAAAGTTCTAAACATATGCACTACAGTAGGAGATGAAGGCAATCAAACTCTTAATTGGCAAGATACCATTGGTAAAATATTAAGTGAGCTCTTTCCAAGTTTAGAAGTAGATATAAATATGTCCAATAGGGTTAAAGAGAATGAAGAATATATAATGGAAAGCGAAGAATGTAACTTTACGTATCAGGAAGTGGAGTCTGCTGTATTCCGGGCTAAGGATGGTAAGTCGCCGGGCTTGGACAGGGTAGAAGTAGCTGTGTTGAAGAAAGCATTTATGCTGACTCCACAAATTTACGTGGACTTGTACAATAGATGTGTAAAGGAGGGTGTCTTCCCTGAGGTCTGGAAGACTGCACACATAAGACTGCTAATAAAAAGTACAGATCGACTACTAAATGAAACAGGAGCATATCGACCGATTGCTTTGCTCTCGGTTCTGGGGAAGATCTATGAAAGACTGTGTGTGAAAAGACTAAATAAATTATATGAAGAAAAGTCTATGTCCTCAGAAAACCAATTTGGTTTTAAACAAGGGAAAGGTACTGAGGATGCAGTCTTTAGACTGACCAGAATGGTGGAGCGGAGTGACGCGAGATATGTTCTAGGGATCTTTGTAGACTTTCGTGGTGCGTTTGACAGACTTTGGTGGGAGAGTATACTGTCTAGAATAAGAAGAATGGGGTGTACAAGGACCATGTATAAAGTGATGCAAAGCTACTTTAACAATAGATGCATCCTTGTTAAAACAAGATATGAACAAATAAAACAAGGTATGCATCGCGGCTGCCCTCAGGGCTCGGTGATGGGCCCCTTTGCTTGGAGTATAGTATTTGATACCTTTCTTGAAAATGAGCTGGAAGGTGTTCAGTATGTTGCATATGCAGATGACCTAGCAATTTTGGTCCATGGAGATACACGTTCGCAGATTGAAGCAAGAGCGCAAGCGGCTCTATGCTCTCTGAGTGAGTGGAGTATTGAGAACAAACTTGAGATATCTCTTGGAAAGACTATGCAGATGCTCTTAAAAGGTAGGCTGAGCATGAATCGACCTCCTACCTTGCGGCTGAACGAGGGATCGGTTCGATATGCGAAAGTGGTGAAGTATCTGGGCCTCCAGTTAGAAGAACGATTATTTTTCACAGAACATGTGAAATATTTGAAAAATAAAATAAGACTCTTGTATGCCAAGCTCCGAAGAGTAGTAAGAGCTGATTGGGGCATAAAAGGTAGATCTTTAAATCTACTGTATAAATGTCTATTTGTCCCAATAGTAACATATGCAGCTGGAGCTTGGGTACATAGAGTAGAAACTGTGTTGGTCCAGAAACACCTTGTCCAAGCTCAAAGATTTGCACTGCTGGGCATTACAAGAGCATGTCGGACTGTTTCTTCCGAGGCCTTGCAGGTGGTTGCAGGGAGGATGCCGGCTTACTATGAGGGTCTATTAAAAGGGTTATTGTATTACACGAAAAATAATATAAGAAAAGTCATTATGAATATAAGAACATGTCTAGAAAATGACTATGTGTATACAAGAAATGACGTAAGAACCGAAAGAGCAAGAATTCTAGGGGATATCAATAACCAATGGCAAGAGTCCTGTCAAGACTCAGAAAAAGGTAGACAGACCTACTTGTTTCTACCGAGTGTAGAGGCAGTAGATACAAAGAGAAAACCTTGGTTACAGTTTGGGCTCAATGCAACATTTCTAATAACAGGTCATGGACTAAAATTTAAATTATTTGAACTGGGTCTACATGAATCTGGATTGTGCACACGCGGGAACCCTGAAACAGCTGAGCACATAATGCTGGATTGTGTCCAATATACAGACACCAGAGCTTTCTTGGAAAGGAACATAGGATTTTTAAGGAAAGAGACACTCATTATAATGTTTGATAATAGTGTGAATTTTAAATATTTTAATGATTACGTAAATGAAGTTTTCAGAAGGCGTAAGCTACTAGATAGTAAAAGCTCGCCTCCCCGAGGCAGGGGCGGTAACTGTACTGATTAGGAAAGTCAAGATATGAAAAATTGCTAAAGACTTTTTGCTTCTCAGAGCAGGCTAAGAGCGAAGTAGCTAAAAGAATGAAATGATTATTTTAAATGATTTTAAAAATGTTTTTAATAACAGAACCTCATAAAGATTTTGACCAAATTAGTTAAGATGAACCTAGCCACGGATGTGCCACGGCACAGGTAGTGGTAGGCTCAAGGAGTTTCAAATGAATGTTCAAAAGGTAAACGAGCGTTTGAAAGTGAAACGCTCACGAAAGTGAAAAACTGTTCAAAAGGAAAACAAGTGTTCGAAGGAGAACGTCGACTGTTCAAATGGAAAACAAGTAGCCGAAAGTGGAACGGTTAACTGTTTAAAAAAACATGTTCAAATGTGGAATGGTCAACTGTTGAAAAGGAAAACAAGCGTTCGAAAAGGAATGGTCATCTTTTTAAATCGAAAAAAAGTCTTTTAAAATGGAACGATCATCTGTTGAAAATGAAAACAAGTGTTCAAAAGGGGAACGTTCATCTTTTCAAAAGGAAAACAAGTGTTCGAGTGGGCATGCTCATCTGTTTGAAAGAGAATGGTCTGTTCAAATGGAAAACTAGTGTTCGAAATTGGAACAGTCATCTGTTCAAAAGGAAACGAGTGTTCAAAAGGGAACGGTTAACAGGTGAAATGAAAAAAAACTGTTCGAAAATGGAATGGTCATCTGTTCAAAAGGAAAACGAGTGTTCAAAAGGGAACGGTCAACAGGTGAAATGAAAAAAAACTGTTCGAAAATGGAATGGTCATCTGTTCAAAAGGAAAACGAGTGTTTGAAAGCGAAACACTCACGAAAGTGAAAAACTGTTCAAAAGGAAAACAAGTGTTCGAAGGAGAACATCGATTGCTCAAATGGAAAATAAGTGGTCGAAAGTAGAACGGTTAACTGTTTAAAAAAACATGTTCAAATGTGGAACGGTCATCTGTTCAAAAGGAAAACAAGTGTTCGAAAAGAAATGGTCATCTATTCAAATCGAAAAGAAGTCTTCTAAAATGGAACGATCATCTGTTCAAAATGAAAACAAGTATTCAAAATGGAACGGTCATCTGTTCAAAAGGAAAACAAGTGTTTGAAGGAGGAAAGGTCAATTGTTCAAAAGGAAAACCAGTGTTCGAAAGTGGAACACTCACGAAACTGAAAAACTGTTCAAAAGAAAAACAAGTGTTAGAAGTAGAACGTCGACTGTTCAAATGGAAAACAAGTGGTCGAAAGTGGAACGGTTAACTGTTTAAAAAAAATGTTCAACTGTGGAATGGTCAACTGTTGAAAAGAAAACAGGGGTTCGAACAGGAATGGTCATCTGTTCAAATCGAAAAGAAGTCTTCTAAAATAGAACGACCATCTGTTCAAAATGAAAACAAGTGGTCGAAAGGGGAATGGTTAACTATTTAAAGAAAAACATGTGTTCAATTGTGGAATGGTCAACTGTTCAAAAGGAAAACAAGCTTTTGAAAAGGAATGGCCATCTGTTAAAATCGAAAAGAAGTCTCCTAAAAGGGAACGATCATCTGTTCAAAATGAAAACAAGTGTTCAAAAGGGAACGGTCACTGTTGAAATGGAAAAAAGTGTTCGAAAATGGAAGGATCATCTTTTCAAAAGGAAAAAAGTTTGAAAGGGGAAAGGTCAACTGTTCAAAAGGAAAACGAGTGTTCGAAAGTGGAACATTCAACTGTTCAAAAGCAAAACAAGCATTCGAAGGAGAACGTCGACTGTTCAAATGGAAAACAAGTGGTCGAAATTGGAACGGTTAACTGTTTAAAAAAACGTGTTCAATTGGGGAATGGTCAACTGTTCAAAACGAAAACAAGGGTTCAAAAAGATTTTTTTTTGTTTTGTTTTGGTTTTATTGGCGCATTAGCTACTAAGGCTATAATGCGCCAAGACCATGTCATGTATAAAGGTTCAAAAAGGGAACGTTCATCTTTTCAAAAGGAAAACAAGTGTTCGAGTGGGCATGCTCATCTGTTTGAAAGAGAATGGTCTGTTCAAATGGAAAACTAGTGTTCGAAATTGGAACAGTCATCAGTTCAAAAGGAAATGAGTGTTCAAAAGGGAACGGTCAACTGTTGAAATGGAAAAAAGTGTTCGAAAAATAGAACGGTTATCTGTTCAAAAGGAAAACGTGTTTGAAAGGGAAAGGTCAACAGTTCAAAAGAAAAACGAGTGTTAGGAAGTGGAACACTCAACTGTTCAAAAGGAAAACAAGTGTTCGAAGGAGAACGTCGACTGCTCAAATAGAAAACAAGTGGTCGAAAGTGGAACGGTTAACTGTTTAAAAAAAACGTGTTCAAATATGGAATGGTTATCTGATCAAAGGGAAAACAAGTGTTCGAAAAGGAATGGTCATCTGTTCAAATCGAAAAGAAGTCTTCTAAAAGGGAACGATCATCTGTCAAAATGAAAATAGGGGTTCAAAAGGGGAACGTTCACCTTTTCATAAGGAAAACAAGTGTTCGAGTGGGCATGCTCATCTGTTTGAAAGAGAATGGTCTGTTCAAATGGAAAACTAGTGTTCGAAAATGGAACAGTCATCTCTTCAAGAGGAAAGGAGTGTTGAAAAGGGAACGGTCAACTGTTTAAATGGAAAAAAGTGTTCGAAAAATGGAACGGTCATCTGCTCAAAAGAAAAACAAGTGTTTAAAGGGGAAAGGTCAACTGTTCAAAAGGAAAACGAGTGTTCGAAAGTGAAACACTCAAGAAAGTGAAAAACTGTTTAAAAGGAAAACAAGTGTTCGAAGGAGAACGTCGACTGTTCAAATGGAAAACAAGTGGTCAAAAGGGGAACGGTTAACTGTTTAAAAAAAAGTGTTCAATTGTGGAATGGTTAACTGTTCAAAAGGAAAACAAGGGTTCAAAAAGGGAACGTTCATCATTTCAAACGGAAAACAAGTGTTCGAGTGGGAATGCTCATCTGTTTGAAAGAGAATGGTCTGTTCAAAGGGAAAACTAGTGTTCGAATTTGTAACAGTCATTTGTTCAAAAGGAAATGCGTGTTCAAAAGGGAACGGTCAACTGTTGAAATGGAAAAAAGTGTTCGAAAAATAGAACGGTTATCTGTTCAAAAGAAAAACAGGGTTCGAAAGTGGAACACTCAACTGTTCAAAAGGAAAACAAGTGTTCGAAGGAGAACGTCGACTGTTCAAATGGAAAACAAGTGGTCGAAAGTGGAATGGTTAACGGTTTAAAAGAAACGTGTTCAATTGTGGAATTGTCAACTGTTGAAGAGAAAACAGGTGTTCGAAAAGTAATGGTCATCTGTTCAAATCGAAAAGAAATCTTCTAAAATAGAACGAACATCTGTTCAAAATGAAAACAAGAGTTCGAAATTGGAACGTTCATCTTTTCAAAAGGAAAACAAGTGTTGAATGGGGCATGGTCATCTGTTTGAAAGAGAATGGTCTGTTCAAACGGAAAACTAGTGTTCGAAATTGGAACATTAATCTGTTCAAAAGTAAACGAGTGTTGAAAAGGGAACAGTCAACTGTTGAAATGGAAAAAAGTGTTCGTAAAACGGAATGGTCATCTGTTCAAAAGGAAAACAAGTGTATAAAGGGGAAGGCTCAACAGTTCAAAAGGAAAACAAGTGTTCGAAGGATAACGTCGATTGCTCAAATGGAAAATAAGTGGGCGAAAGTAGAACGGTTAACTGTTTAAAAAAACGTGTTCAAATGTGCAATGGTCATCTGTTCAAAAGGAAAACAAGTGTTCGAAAAGGAATGGTCATCTGTTCAAATCGAAAAGAAGTCTTCTAATATGGAACGATCATCTGTTCAAAATGAAAACAAGTGTTTAAAATGGAACGGTAATCTGTTCAAAAGGAAAACAAGTGTTTGAAGGGGTAAAGGTCAACACTTCAAAAGGAAAACCAGTGTTCGAAAGTGGAACACTCACGAAACTCAAAAACTGTTCAAAAGGAAAACAAGTGTTAGAAGTAGAACGTCGACTGTTCAAATGGAAAACAAGTGGTTGAAATTGGAACGGTTAACTGTTTAAAAAAAACATGTTCAATTGTGGAATGGTCAACTGTAGAAAACAGGTGTTCGAGTGGGCATGCTAATCTGTTTTAAAGAGAATGGTCTGTTCAAGCAGAAACATAGTGTTCGAAATTGGAACAGTCATCTGTTGAAAACAAAACGAGTGTTCAAATGGGAAGAGTCAAATGTTGAAATGGAAAAAAGTGTTCGAAAAATGGAACGGTCATCTGTTCAAAACGAAAACAAGTGTTTAAAGGGGAAAGGTGAACTGTTCAAAAGGAAACTGATTGTTCGAAAGTGAAACACTCAAGAAACTGAAAAACTGTTCAAAAGGAAAACAAGTGTTCTAAGGAGAATGTCGAATGTTCAAATGGAAAACAAGTAGTCCAAAGTGGAACGATTAACTGTTTAAAAAAACGTGTTCAATTGTGGAATGGTCAACTGTTCAAAAGGAAAACAAGCGTTCGAAAAGGAATGGTCATCTGTTCAAATCGAAAAGAAGTCTTCTAAAATGCAACGATCACATGTTCAAAATGAAAACAAGTGTTCAAATTGGGAACGTTCATCTTTTCAAAAGGAAAACAAGTGCTCGAGTGGGCATGCTCATCTGTTTGAAAGAGAATGGTCTGTTCAAATGGAAAACTATGGTTCCAAATTGGAACAGTCGTCGGTTCAAAAGGAAACGAGTGTTCAAAAGGGAACGGTCAGCTGTTGAAATGGAAACGAGTGTTCGAAAAATGGAACGGTCATCTGTTCAAAAGGAAAACAAGGGTTTGAAAAGAGAAAGTTCAACTGTTGAACACTGGCAATGTATTACAAATGTCTATTCCTACCCATTATATGCTACGGAGCAGGTGCTTGGGCACCCAGCATTAAACACTGCCTAGTAAAAAAATACTTAATGCAGGCACAGAGAATTTTCCTGCTGGCCTCCTCCAGAGCATGTAGAACCATCTCTACATCAGCACTCCAGATAATATGTGGTAAAATACCAATAACATATGAAATTATACAGGTATATCTAAAATACTATAGAAGACAAGGAACCCCACATTCCCTAGGAGAATATACAACAGATCCAAATGAGACAGATAAGGAAGAAAAAAGAAGATTAAGAGAAATGTTCATTACAGACTGGCAAAGAGAATGGAGAGAAGACACCAAAGGGAGAACAACATACCAGTTCATCCCCCTGGCACAGGAAATAAATAAAAACAATAAACCCTGGTTGAGCCCAGATTTATATACTACCTTCCTCCTGTCGGGTCATGGAAGCATAAATGCAAGTCTGCATGCTCTGGGGCTGGCTGATTCCCCCAACTGCAGATGCGGGTCACTGGAAACCGTACAACATATAATGCTCGAATGCATAAACTACACAGACCTGAGACAACCATTCCAGCTTGTAACAGAAGTGTATCACACTGAGGATTTCCCCAAAGTGCTGGAATCACCAGATAACTTTCAAGCATTAGTAAACTTTGCAACAAGTGCATTCAAAAGAAGAAGAACCCTCCTCGGTATGCCGGAGTAAAGCAAGAGGCAACACACAAGCCCATACCTAAAATTGGGAGAGAGGACACAGCATGGATGGAGACTAACCTACGGAAAGGGACTGATATATATTCTCAGTACCCATGCTAAAAATACCACAATAAAAAGGAATACATGCTGACTGCAGCACTGTCATTTCAGATAGTCATAACAATGGACATAAACTGTACATGTACCATAATAAACAGTACCAGGAACAAAAGACCAGTCAACCCCAACATGGCAAAAGTCTAAGACACAACAAGTGAGTAAGGGAAATGGAGAGTATACCCTATGCCACAGAAATATGACAATAACAAGAAGTAATGATTGCAACATGGAAAACAACAAAAATAAATTCAAGGGCATGGTACTGAACTACATCCTCAGTGCCCATGTTTCAGACAACACGGTGCACTTACCACACAAGTAGTTTAGCACCATTAAGAAAATACATGTTGACTACAATAGTACCTTCTTAGGGAACTTCAACAATGGTCATAAACCTTATATGTACCACAAATTATCAGTACCAGGCTCACTCAGACCAGTTAACCCTGTCAGTGCCTGGGCCTAGGGCACATCTGGTAGGTATAGGTAGCAGTGAATAATTGTCCTAGATCATGGTAGTAGTGAATAAGTGTCCTAGATCACAGTATGAACCACAAACTATTAGTGCCAAGCTCACTAAGACCAGTTAACCCTGCCAGTGCCTGGGCCCAAGGCTCATCTGGTAGGTATAGGAAGTAGTGAATATTTGTCCCAGATCACAGTAGCACTGCAAGAACAAGAAGGAATGATTGAGGCATAGAAGACAACAAGAAGGGAGGAAAGGGAAGGAAAGAGAGTAGAAGGAAAAGGGGAAGAAGAGAGACAGAATAAAATCAAGGGGCAGGTCACTGAATCACATTCCCAGTGCCCATGCCTCAGACATCTCACCCTGCAAGCAGTTAAGTGCCAATGAGAACAAAGCAGGTTGACTGCAACACTGACATCACAAATTACACCAAGGGCCAAAAACTTTGTACCTCACATCAACAGTACCAGGCACAATAAGGCCAGTTAACCCTAACATTGCCAAAGCCAAAGGCACATCAAGTGAGCAGAGGTAATGGGGTGAAATTCCCAGGTCACAATAGTATGACATGGACAACAAGCAAAGATTGAGACATGAACAACAACAAAGAAGAAGGGAAGGGGAAGAGAAGGAGAAAAGAGGAAGAAGGGAAGAGAAGGAGAAAAGAGGAAGAAGGGAAGAGAAGGAAGAAGGGGAAAGGAGGGAAAGGGAAAGAAGAAGAACAAGAGGAAAAGGGAAAGAAAAGACTAATACCAAGGGGCATAACACTGAACAACATACCCAGTGCCCATGCTTAAGACATCATAGTATACTCTCCCTACAAGCAATTAAGAGTCATTGGGAACAAAGCAGGTAGACTACAGTTCAGTTATCACAGATAATCATACCAAAGGCCATAAATTTTGCATGTACCATAAATTAACAGTCTTGGGCACAATAAGACCAACTAACCCTGACATTGCCTAAGCCTAAGGCACAACAAGTGAGTACAGGTAATGGTGTGTACCTATTAGATCACAACAGTAAAACATGAACCAGAAATATTGATCGTGATATGGAAGACAACAAAAATAAAATCAAGGGGCATGGTATTGAACCACACTCCCAGTGTCCGTGTTCCAGGCAACACAGTGCTTTTACTATAAGTAGTTAAGTAATATAAAGACACACAAAGGCCAGTTAACCCGGTCTTTATTAAGCCTAAGGCACAACAAGAAAGTATAGGTAATGGTGAGTACCTGTCCTATATCATAATAATATTGCTTAAACAAAAGGAATGATAGTAACATCAAAAATAATAAAAATGAAGTCAAGGGGCATGGTACTGAGCTAAACTCTCAGTGCCCATGTTACAGACATCACAGTATTCTCACCATACAAGAAGTTAAGTGTCATTAAAGAACTACATGTTGACCTCAGCCTAATCCTCTCAGAGTACCACTCCAATGGGCATAAACCATGGATGTACTATTATTTAACAGTGCCGGGCCCACCAAGAACAATTACCCTGTCATTGCCTAAGCCCAAGACACATATAGTAGATATAGGTAGTGGTAAGTAACTATCCTGGACCATAGTAGTTCTGAATAAACAAAAGGAATGATGTGACAATGAAACAACAAAGATAATACTGAGGGACAAGATACAGACCCAAACTCTCAATGACCAGATCCCAGACATCACAGTATGCATACCTTGCAAACAATATGAGCCATAAGAAGAAGATGAAGAAGGAGAGGAAGAGAAAGCGAAGTGAGCAGAAGAAGGAAGAAAGAGAAAAAGGAAAGAAAGAGGAGGAAAACCACCGATGAACGTGGCCAAACAACTGCACCTGTGCCAGCACACTACGGCAAAACAATGGGTGTTGGGTCACACAAGATTATGCCGAAGAGGAAGGAAGAGAAGAGAAAGAAGATGGAACATGGAAGAGTGGGGAAAAGGAAGTAAAGAAGAAATGGACAATGCCGTATCCTGATAGAACAATACCGTCCAGACTCCAGCCTTCCCACTCTTGGACAGGATTAAGCCCTGCAGGAGCTGGGGTACCACATCACATCCCCCACTCTTGGACAGGATTAAGCCCTGTGAGAGTTTTTTTTTTTTTTTTTAGGAAAGAAAACAATGCTAAAGTGTGGCCTGGTGATTCCCGGGGGGATCTTCCCCGGGGAATTGCCCGGCAACACAGAGTCTACCAATAGGACTGACAGGCCTAGTCCGCGTCCTCATAAGTTTATAAATAGAAAGTAGATCCTGGCTGCCTCCACGTGGCTAGGGATGGGAGTGGGGGGCTGGCACACAACTCTGCCCGCAGCCCCTTACTGCTAAATGCCAGGTGCCGGCTAACACACAACGCAAACACAACACTACTGCACACCTAACTCAAAATTTCATCTATTAGATAAAAAATTTTTTTTTTTTTTTCGTCAAAATTCAAAAATTTAAAATTTAAATTTTTTTTTTTTTTTTTTCCCAAAATTCAAATTTGAACCGACTTTGTTTTTTTTTTTTTTTTTTTTCAGCCGGCAATGCGGAAAAGCCTAACAAATGGCAGATATAGGGGACACCCTGGAAGCCGCCATTAACTTACAAATACACTTTGAAACTTTGTTCAAAAGGAAAACGAGCGTTTAAAAGTGAAACGCTCCCAAAAGTGAAAAACTGTTCAAAAGGAAACAAGTGTTCGAAGGAGAACGTCGACTGTTCAAATGGAAAACAAGTGGTCAAAAGGGGAACAGTTAACTGTTTAAAAAAAAGTGTTCAATTGTGGAATGGTCAACTGTTCAAAAGGAAAACAAGGGTTCAAAAAGGGAACGTTCATCTTTTCAAAAGGAAAACAAGTGTTCGAGTGGGCATGCTCATCTGTTTGAAAGAGAATGGTCTGTTCAAACAGAAACATAGTGTTCGAAATTGGAACAGTCATCTGATGAAAAGGAAACGAGTGTTCAAATCGGAAGGTCAACTTTTGAAATGGAAAAAAGTGTACGAGAATGGAACGGTCATCTTTTCAAAAGGAAAACAAGTGTTTGAAAGGGGAAAGGTCAACTGTTCAAAAGGAAAATGAGTGTTCGAAAGTGGAACACTCAACTGTTCAAAAGCAAAACAAGTGTTCGAAGGAGAACGTCGACTGTTCAAATGGAAAACAAGTGGTCGAAAGTGGAACGGTTAACTATTTAAAAAAAAAACGTGTTCAATTGTGGAACGGTCAACTGTTCAAAAGGAAAACAAGCGTTCGAAAAGGAATGTTCATCTGTTCAAATCGAAAGGAAGTCTTCAAAAATGGAACGATCATCTCTTCAAAATGAAAAAAGTGTTCAAAAGGGGAACGTTCATGTTTTCCAAAGGAAAACAAATGTTCGAGTGGGCATGCTCATCTGTTTGAAAGATAATGGTCTGTTCAAACAAAAAACTAGTGTTCGAAATTGGAACAGTCATCAGTTCAAAAGGAAACGAGTGTTCAAAAGGGAACGGTCAACTGTTGAAATGAAAAAAAGTGTTCCAAAAATGAAACGGACATCTGTTCAAAAGGAAAACGGTCGTTCGAAAGTGAGACTGTTCAAAAGGAAAACAAGTATTCGAAGGAGAACGTCGACTGTTCAAATGTAAAACAAGTAGTGGAAAGTGGAACGGTTAAATGTTTAAAAAAAACATGTTAAAATGTGGAATGGTCAACTGTTCAAAAGGAAAACAAGCGTTTGAAAAGGAATGGTCATCTGTTTAATTCGAAAAAAAATCTTTTAAAATGGAAAGATCATCTGTTGAAAATGAAAACAAGTGTTCAAAAGGGGAACGTTCATCTTTTCAAAAGGAAAACAAGTGTTCGAGTGGGCATGCTCATCTGTTTGAAAGAGAAGGGTCTGTTCAAACAGAAACAAAGTGTTAAATTGGAACAGTCATCTGTTGAAAAGGAAACGAGTGTTCAAATGGGAAGGGTCAACTAGTGTTGAAATGGAAAAAAGTGTTCCAAAAATGGGACGGTCATCTGTTCAAAAGGAAAACAAGTGTTTAAAGGGGAAAGGTCAACTGTTCAAAAGGAAAACGAGTGTTCGAAAGTGAAACACTCACGAAAGTGAAAAACTGTTCAAAAGGAAACCAAGTGTTCGAAGGAGAACGTCGACTGTTCAAATGGAAAACAAGTGGTCAAAAGGTGAACGGTTAACTGTTTAAAAAAACGTGTTCAATTCTGGAATGATCAACTGTTCAAAAGGAAAACAAGGGTTCAAAAGGAAAACAAGGGTTCAAAAAGGGAACGTTCATCTTTTCAAAAGGAAAACAAGTGTTCGAGTGGGCATGCTCATCTGTTTGAAAGAGAATGGTCTGTTCAAATGGAAAATTAGTGTTCGAAATTGGAACAGTCATCTGTTCAAAAGGAAACGAGTGTTCGAAAGCGAAACACTCAAGAAAGTGAAAAACTGTTAAAGGAAAACAAGTGTTCGAAGGAGAACGTCGATTGCTCAAATGGAAAATAAGTGGTCGAAAGTAGAACGGTTAACTGTTTAAAAAAACGTGTTCAAATGTGGAATGGTCATCTGTTCAAAAGGAAAATAAGTGTTCGAAAAGGAATGGTCATCTGTTCAAATCTAAAAGAAGTCTTCTAAAATGGAACGATCATCTGTTCAAAATGAAAACAAGTGTTTGAAGGAGGAAAGGTCAAGTGTTCAAAAGGAAAACCAGTGTTCGAAAGTGGAACACTCACGGAACTGAAAAACTGTTCAAAAGAAAAACAAGTGTTAGAAGTAGAACGTCCACTGTTCAAATGGAAAACAAGTGGTCGAAAGTGGAACGGTTAACTGTTTAAAAAAACATGTTCAACTGTGGAATGGTCAACTGTTGAAAAGAAAACAGGTGTTCGAACAGGAATGGTCATCTGTTCAAATCGAAAAGAAGTCTTGTAAAATAGAACGACCATCTGTTCAAAATGAAAACAAGTGTTCAAAAGGGGAAAGATCAACTGTTCAAAAGGAAAACCAGTGTTCGAAAGTGAAACACTCACGAAAGTGAAAAACTTGTCGAAAGTGAAACACACACGAAAGTGAAAATCTGTTCAAAAGGAAAACAATTGTTCGAAAGAGAACGTCGACTGTTCAAATGGAAAACAAGTGGTCGAAAGGGGAACGGTTAACTATTTAAAGAAAAACGTGTTCAATTTTGGAATGGTCAACTGTTCAAAAGGAAAACAAGCTTTTGAAAAGGAATGGTCATCTGTTCAAATCGAAAAGAAGTCTCCTAAAAGGGAACGATCATCTGTTCAAAATGAAAACAAGTGTTCAAAAGGGAACGGTCAACAGTTGAAATGGAAAAAAGTGTTCGAAAATGGAAGGATCATCTTTTCAAAAGGAAAACAAGTTTGAAAGGGGAAAGGTCAACTGTCCAAAAGGAAAAGGAGTGTTCGAAAGTGGAACATTCAACTGTTCAAAAGCAAAACAAGCGTTCGAAGGAGAACGTCGACTGTTCAAATGGAAAACAAGTGGTCGAAATTGGAACGGTTATCTGTTTGAAAAAAAACGTGTTCAATTGTGGAGTGGTCAACTGTTCAAAAGGAAAACAAGGGTTCAAAAAGGGAACGTTCTTCTTTTCAAAAGGAAAACAAGTGTTCGAGTGGGCATGCTCATCTGTTTGAAAGAGAATGTGGTCTGTTCAAATGAAAACTAATGTTCGAAATTGGAACAGTCATCTGTTCAAAAGAAATGAGTGTTCAAAAGGGAACGGTCAACTGTTGAAATGGAAAAAAAGTGTTCGAAAAATAGAATGGTTATCTGTTCAAAAGGAAAACATGTGTTGGAAAGGGAAAGGTCAACAGTTCAAAAGCAAAACGAGTGTTCGAAAGTGGAACACTCAACTGTTCAAAAGGAAAACAAGTGTTCGAAGGAGAACGTCGAGTATTCAATTGGAAAACAAGTGGTTGAAACTGGAATGGTTAATTGTTTAAAAGAAACGTGTTCAATTGTGGAATGGTACTGTTCAAAAGAAAAACAGGTGTTCGAAAGGAATGGTCATCTGTTCAAATCGAAAATAAATCTTCTAAATGGAACCATCATCTGTTCAAAATGAAAACAAGTGTTCAAATGGGGAACGTTCATCTTTTCAAAAGGAAAAGTGTTCGAATGGGACATGCTCATCTCTTTGAAAGAGAATGATCTGTTCGAATGGAAAACTAGTGTTCGAAATTGGAACGGTCATCTGTTCAAAAGAAAAACAAGTGTTTGAAGGGGGAAAGGTCAACTGTTCAAAAGGAAAACGAGTGTTCGAAAGTGGAACAGTCACGAAATTGAAAAACTGTTCAAAAGGAAAACAAGTGTTTCGAAGGAGAACGTCGACTGTTCAAATGGAAAACAAGTGTTCGAAGGAGAACGTCGACTGTTCAAATGGAAAACAAGTGGTCGAAAGTGGAACGGTTAACTGTTTAAAAAAAACGTGTTCAATTGTGGAATGATCAACTGTTCAAAAGGAAAACAAGTGTTCAAAAAGGAATGGTCATCTGTTCAAATCGAAAAGTAGTCTTCTAAAATGGAACGATCGTCTGTTCAAAATGAAAACAAGTGTTCAAAAAGGGAACGTTCATCTTTTCAAAAGGAAAACAAGTGTTCGAGTGGGCATGCTCATCTGTTTGAAAGAGAAGGGTCTGTTCAAATGGAAAATTAGTGTTCGAAATTGGAACTGTCATCTGTTCAAAAGGGAACAGTCAATTGTTGAAATGGAAAAAAGTTTTCGAAAAATAGAACGGTTATCTGTTCAAAAGGAAAACAAGTGTTTCAAAGGGAAAGGTCAACAGTTCAAAAGAAAAACGAGTGTTCGAAAGTGGAACACTCAACTGTTCAAAAGGAAAATAAGTGACGAAGGAGAACGTCGACTGTTCAAATATAAAACAAGTGGTCGAAAGTGGAACGGTTAAGTGTTTAAAAAAACGTGTTCAATTGTGGAATGGTCGTGTGTTCAAATCGAAAAGAAGTCTTCTAAAATGGAACGATCATCTGTTCAAAATGAAAACAAGTGTTCAAAAGGGGAACGTTCAACTTTTCAAAATGAAAACAAGTGTTCGAGTGGGCATGCTCATTTGTTTGAAAGAGAATGGTCTGTTTAAACAGAAACCTAGTGTTCGAAATTGGAACAGTCATCTGTTGAAAAGGAAACGAGTGTTCAAATGGGAATGGTCAACTGTTGAAATGGAAAAAAAGTGTTCGAAAAATGTAACGGTCATCTGTTCAAAAGGAAAACAATTGTTTGAAAGGGGAAAGGTCAACTGTTAAAAAGGAAAACGAGCGTTCGAAAGTGAAACACTCACGATAGTGAAAAACTGTTCAAAAGGAAAACAAGTGTTCGAAGGAGAACGTCGACTGTTGAAATGGAAAACAAGTGATCGAAAGTGGAACGGTTAACTATTTTAAAAAAACGTGTTCAATTATGTAATGGTCAACTGCTCAAAAGAAAACATGCGTTCGAAAAGGAATGGTCATCTGTTCAAATCGAAAAGTAGTCTTCTAAAATGGAACGATCATCTGTTCAAAAGGAAACGAGTGTTCAAAATGGAACGGTCAACTGTTGAAATGGAAAAAAGTGTTCGAAAAATAGAACGGTCATCTGTTCAAAAGGAAAACAATTGTTTGAAGGGGAAAGGTCAACCGTTAAAAAGAAAAACGAGTGTTTGAAGGTGAAAGGTCAACTGTTCAAAAGAAAAACGAGTGTTCGAAAGTGGAACACTCAACTCTTCAAAAGGAAAACAAGTGTTCGAAGGAGAACGTGGACTGTTCAAATGGAAAACAAGTGGTCGAAAGTGGAACGGTTAATTGTTTAAAAAAAAAACGTGTTGAATTGTGGAATGGTCAACTGTTCAAAAGGAAAACAAGTGTTCGAAAAAGAATGGTCATCTGTTCAAATCGAAAAGAAGTCTAAAATGGAACGATCATCTGTTCAAAATGAAAACAAGTGTTCAAAAGGGGAACGTTCATCTTTTCAAAAGAAAAACAAGTGTTCGAATGGGGCATGGTCATCGGTTTGAAAGAGAATGGTCTGTTCAAATGGAAAACTAGTGTTCGAAATTGGAACAGTCTTCTGTTCAAAAGTAAACGAGTGTTCAAAAGGGAACGGTCAACTGTTGAAATGGAAAAAAGTGTTCGAAAAATTGAACGGTCATCTGTTCAAAAGGAAAACAAGTGTTCAAAAGGGGAACGTTCATCTTTTCAAAAGGAAAATAAGTGTTCGGATTTGGCATGGTCATCTGTTTGAAAGAGAATGGTCTGTTCAAATGGAAAACTAGTGTTCGAAATTGGAAAGGTCATCGTTCAAAAGGAAAACAAGTGTTTGAAAGGGGAAAGGTCAACTGTTCAAAAGGAAAACGAGCGTTCGAAAGTGAAACAAGTGTTTGAAAGGGGAAAGGTCAACTGTTCAAAAGGAAAACGAATGTTCGAAAGTCAAAAACTGTTCAAAAGGAAAACAAGTGTTCGAACGATAACGTCGACTGTTCAAATGGAAAACAAGTGATCGAAAGTGGAACGGTTAACAGTTTAAAAAAAACATGTGTTCAATTGTGTAATGGTCAACTGTTCAAAAGGAAAACAAGTGTTCGAAAAGAAATGGTCATCTGTTCAAATCGAAAAGAAGTCTTCTAAAATGGAACGATCATCTGTTCAAAATGAAAACAAGTGTTCAAAAGGGGAACGTTCATCTTTTCAAAAGAAAAACAAGTGTTCGAATGGGGTATGGTCATCTGTTTGAAAGAGAATGGTCTGTTCAAATGGAAAACAAATGTTCGAAAGTGGAACGGTCATCTGTTCAAAAGGAAAACAAGTGTTCGAAAGGGGAACGGTCAATCTCCATAACAGCAAAAATGCCAGGGGTTTGAGATCTCTAGCAACAATGCTAACGATCTGCTCAAAGGTCACCCTCATGAAATCCCTACTTGTTTCTCTTACCTGTAAAAATACACTTCCCTTGTCCATTTAACTATTCCCGTTCGGTGCCTTATATAACTCAGTCAGGTTCCCCCTTCCAGAAATGTCTACTTTCCAAGCTTGAAATCCTCAATTACTCGTTACACTTCTTTAAAACCTTTCTAGAAGTTCCACGCCTTCTTTCAGGTGTGACACAATATTCTAAACGACGCCTCGCTATCACCTCATATAAAGAGCGAAAGTTACATAATTTTCTCAATTTTCGAATTGAGAAACGATGTGCATTCCTATGTGCACGATGTGCCTTTAATGGGAAAGGGTATCAGAAGCTTTACTGAACTCAACGTAAACAACATAAAATTTGTATCTTGCACCTAATTGTTTTATGACTTCACCATAATAATAAATCAGATCGGTTAGGTTAGAGTTCCCCTGCACGTTCCCGTGCTATGATCCATTTAGGATATCTTTCCTACGCAAGTGGACCTGTATTTGTCCTTAACCACAGACTCCGTGATCTTTCCCATTACTCTTGCCCAGCTTGCTGGTCTGGAGTTATAAGTTATACATTATGCCTCTCGCACCTTCTTTGTAGATTGAGATGATATTTGCTCTTCTTGTCTAGACGGATCGTCTCATTGCAAATTAGAACTTTTATCTGCTTTTAATGAAACATGGTTTAGTAAAGGCGTTAAAAATTTGGAAATTGATCCATTAGACTCTATTTTTTTTTTTAAAGAGATAATACTGAAGAGGCGATGTGGCATTCGCGTAATTCATAATATTCTTAAATTATAGCCAGAAATTCGGCTTATAGTTGCTGTACTATGATCAATTACGATAAATAACGAAGCTTCTCTAATTTAAGTAAACTCTCCTCTGATGACTGTACGACTACGTTTTCATTTTGAAAAGATTAACGTAAAAATAAAGCGCGCATTTCTCGAGGTGAGTTACTTGTAGAGGCTTTAATATTTATCGGTAAGTTACGATAGTATTATAGTAATCTAGAAATTAAAATTACGCGTTCAGACTCCCAGCTATTCGATTATTCACGAGATCTCGCGAAAGAGTACTCAAATCTGCGTTTATACATTTAGTATCGGAAGGAAGCGAAGTAATTTGGAGGCGCTATACGAGAAATTAAACTTTCCCAATGCATACAACTCCGATGTGAAAACAGAAACATTTTACCGTTTAACTCAAGCAAGTAGCTTTGCACTAGAACAGTTCCCGACCAGGAGTAATAATTCTTTACATTTAATATTGTCGAAATAGTAGTTTGGAATTCGCGTGTCACCCTGTTGAAACTATTTATATTTTTTATTTGTTTTATTTATTTATTATTATTATTATTATTTATTTTTTTTTTTTTTTTCATTATTTAGTTCAGTGTCAAACTAGATTAAGTAACAGCATCGACGTTTACGAATTTGATCATATGTGAGTTTTTTTTTTTTTTTTTGTTTTTTTTTTTGTATTTAATTACGAAATTTAGGAACATGAAGGAACCGTGGTGACATTATCCACAAGGAAACAAAGCTTGTCTTTGTTTGGAGATATGCTTAAGCTACGACGATTCCTTAACATTACATTCCTTTAAGGGAGGGTAGAACCTGTCCCATTAGAGCCACCAGAGAATTACCTCTTCTACCCGGGAAGAATTAATTCTGTAAACTGCGTGGTCCTCGTCGGTTTGTCCCTTTTGCTGAACGAAAAACTAGTTTGGGGTGGGGGGATGTGCAGAACTTTGCTATCCTCGCCCGAGACTGACTAACTGAACCACGTAAATAGTTCTTCACATTGCGCGCCTTCTCCACCTGGTATGGAGAGGTCGATGATTATAACCACCGTGTTCCCAAAGAAGATGGGGAGGGGAAGAGAATTCCATAAAGGGCATTCTCATTTTTCCAAAACATATTTCGGTTCGGCATCTTTAAAAAACAGGTCCGCTCTTAAATACTTTTTCTGTTCATACCACGAGACGACAAAAAAAAAAAAAAAGAAATCAAAGGAGTTCACAATACAGAGAGAATTAGATAGTATGTATTAGATAATATTAGAAAATGATATATATATTATAGTCTAGTCTATTGGAATCTCTGCTGTCTATCTAAATGTTAGACTGAAACAAAATGTACAATACAGTAATCAGGATTGTATCAAGTTTTGGATGGATTAACTAAATAAAAAAAAACATAATTAATTTTTCTTGAAACAAAAATGGTCTTTGTAATATGCATTCAATGATCACTGAACTACGACCAACCCATCCGTAATGGACTAGGCCGCTTAGAGGACAGTATAAAAAGCAGAACACCTTCGTGCGCCAGAGCAATGGATATTTGCATCTGGTCGTGCAAATCAAAGTGATAAAGTAGCAGCTATGGGATAACTGCTACTTCATCAGTAAGATGGGTTAGCATAGATGGGTTGACAATTGATGATCATTCTCAAGTAGCTGATAAACTGAATGCATTTTGCATCTGCATTCACACATGAGGAGTTATTCAATGAGGGGAATGCCACAGGTTTATCAAACTCTAACAGGAAGCTAAGTGATTTTGTAATAACTGAGAGCAAAGTAGAGAAGAAATTATTGGAATTAAACATAAAAAAGACACCTGGGGTGGACAGCATCTATCCAGTTATATTAAAAGAGCAGCAAAGGAAGTAAGAAAACCATTAGCAATAATTATGAGAGCTTCCTTGGACTCAGGGGAGGTCCCCATGTACTGGAGGTGTGCAAATGTATCACCAATTGACAAACGGGGTTCAAAAGGTGACACAAGTAACTATATACCTGTTAGTTTAGCTTGTGTTCCAGGGAAAATAATGGATCATTGGTTAAAGAAGCATTGCAGGATCATCTACACAAGACTGCAGTAATAGTTAAGAAACAGCATGGGTTTGTTAAAGGGAGGTCTTGCCTGACCAATTTGATAGGATACTATGTTGTGGTCACAAAGGAACTGAATGTCAAAAATAATTTTATTTTGGTATCATATACTTGGATTTTAGAAAAGCTTTTGATAATGTTGCATGTGGAACACTACTATGCAAATTGGGGCAGTAAGGTATTAAGGATAAGTTGCTACATTGGATAAAGAGGTGGTTGAGTGGGAAACGACAGAGAGCGGTAATCAATGGACACTGCTCTTCATGGACAAATGTTATTGGTTCCCCAGGGTTCGGTGCTTGGCCCGTTGTTGTTTTGTGTATTCATCAATGGTATTCATGAAGGTAAATCAGGATTAATGTCCAAGTTTGCAGATGATACAAAGGTTGGCATGGTTGTTAACGACAGTAAAGACAGTATGATTCTCCAACTGGATCTAGACAAGATGGGCAACTGGGCTGAGAAGTGGCAACTGAAGTTTAACATTGACAAATGCAAAGTACTGCATATGGGTAGCAATAACCAAGAGAAACGTACCAACTATGTGGTACTACACTTAGGGAAATGGAAAGTGAAAAAGATCTGGGAGTAATTGTGCAGTCAAATATGAAGTTTGCTGAGCAGTGCAGACGGGCTGCCAGAGCAGGTCATGGACTTTTGTCTATGATATATAGGAATATTGGTAGCAGGGACAGGGAGGTGATTATCCCGTTGTACAAGGCAATGGTTAGGCCACACATAGAATACTGTGTACAGGTCTGAAGGCTTCATTTTAGGAAGGATGTAGAGTTGCTAGAACGAGTACAAAGAAGGGCAACAAAATTGGTGAGGGGAACAAAGAGGGCTCTTACCAAGAAAGGCTTAAGGCCTGTAAAGAGTAGACAGCGCCTAGAGAGTAGGCACCTGCGAGACGATCTGATTGAGGTGTATAAGGCCTTGAATTAGCTCAAGTTCGAATAGCAAAGCTTAATAATGCTTTGCTATTCGAAGCTCGGCCTTGAATGGGTTGAGCAAGCTGAATGCCGATGGGATTCTGCCTCTTGCTCAGATTAAGACCTGGGGGGGCATAGATTCATATTGAGGAAAGACAGTTGTGGAATAGATGTGGGGAAATTTGCCTTTAGCCAGCGGGTGTTTGATTGGTGGAACAGAATTCCATATTTTATTGTAGAAGTTGATAGCCTAAATAAATTTAAGGTTGAGCTGGACAGGCATTGGAACGAATGGAGGGGCGAAATGGGAGTTTTTTTTTTTTGTTTTTTTTTTTCAATTGGCTGATGCTGCATAAGCTTGCTTTCTTGCAAGCCATGCCTTTTTTCATGCCTTTACTAATGCTAATTCCAAAGATAATTCAATAAAAAAATTCGGGAAAGATATCACAGAGTGTCAAAAGGGCATGATTGTGGGAGCTCGTGCATCGGGTTCTTTCATATCAGAAACAGCATATCTTGTCGGTTGCTCATGGCCCACTGTGGTTAAGGTGCACAAAGGATGGTGTGGAACGTAAGGTGTAAGGTGTAAGGTATGTTAGTGTCTAACGGCTCCTGGGATTTCTCCCATCTCCGCGGGTATACATTGTATCGGGCCAGAGATTTGAAGTGTGTGGGGGTCATGTGCTGTATATTGTGTTGTGCCCTTTGTTCCTCCGGTCTATTAGCCGCCGAGCCCCTAGTGGGACCCGACGTTACCACACCGTGCCACGGGGAGGCTGACCGGGTGCACCACTGATGATAGAGTACTCTGGCGGATCCTGCCACCTACTTTCCTGGGATTTCAGTGGCTAGGACCAGATTTGAGAATGAGATAAACGCTGTTTCTTGAGCAACGGTTGTAATTTTAACAGAGCGTAGGGTTGTTCGCTGATAACTTGTTCTAAGGCCAAATAGGGCGGGCAGTAATTTTGATCTATTTAGATTTAGACCTGTGGGGCATATATATATATATATATATATATACACACACACATACATAAAAAAAAAAAAAAAAAAAAAAAAAAAAAGTTGTGCAAGAGAAAAGTAAGGGAGGTAGGCAGAAGACTGGAGGGTAGGAAGCAGAAGAAGGGGGCCGACAGGGAAGATGGCCCCTGATGACAGTGTGGCATACCCAGTGCCTCACCAGAGAGGAGTGGGGTGGACAAAAGCAAAAAAAAAAAAAAAAAAAATCCACCTCACCACAAAAAAAAAAAAAAAAAAAAAAATGATTGTGTAAGAGAAAAATAGGGGGAGGGAAAGGAAAGATGGAAGGAAACAGAAGAAAGAAGCCAAAAAAAAAAAAAAAGAGAGAGAGAGAGAGAGAGAGAAAGAGAGATACCCCGCAAGTGCAGGGTAGGTACAGCTAGCACGGCCGGTCAGTTGGAGCCAACACTTGGTGGGAATCCAGCAGTGTCAGTGCTGCTATGGTGGATGGGTCATGTTCAGGAAGGTCATTGGGACTCCATTTGGTGAGTCTGTGTCGTATCCAGACTGAAGGCTGGTCCAGTAGTCCATGATAACGAACAGCGGGGTGGTCAAAACTGGGAGTCCAAGATATGATGGTTAAGTCCAGGGATCGATGGTAGGTCTCTTCTTGATAAGATGTGTCACGTCTGGTCGGGAGAAGTAGGTCCAGGAATCAATGATGAGGAATTTGTCAAGGTATGTGTGGACCCTGTCTTTGATTGCACTGCTAGTATTGTCCCAACCAAGTGGGAGACCAGTTGACTACTTGAGATGTGAATGATCAAGTTGGGTTCTGTACTCCGGATGGTTTGTTGGTCAAGTCTTATTGATTCAGATGCTAAGGTGGTGGTAGCGCTTTTTGCCTGGTAAATAGGTCCATTGCAAATTGAGTCAGGGCTCTGTAAGTTTCTTCATTCTGTTGGGTGAGGTGTTCTTGATTTTGGTAGTTGAAGCATAGTCTCGTTATTAGGATCCTCCTGATGTCCTCGTAGATTTCACAGCTGTGGGCAAGGTGCTCCCACGTCTGATCCTCTCCACAGTGACAGCGGGGTGAGTCTGAAATTCTGAAGTCATGTAGTTTTTTCTGGAAGGAACCATGTCCAGTGAGGAGGTAGGTAGCATAGAGTCCCGGTGAAAACCAGACAGGTGTGAGGAGGTAAGAGGCCCTGACATCTGGGAGGAATCTTTTGGTGACAGCGCCTTTAGTTGAGGTCTGCCATCTTTCTTGCCAGGTGTCTGTTAGATGTTCATTAAGTCTCTTCTTTTCAGCATTTCTATTATTTGCTGGGTCAGTGGTGAAACCTGCTCAGGTAACTGCTCTTCCTTTGGCTATTTGATAGAGCAACCCATGACGAACAATCTCCAGGTCCAGTGGAAGAGATCCAGTGAGAACCTGGAGTGCATGGGTACTGACAGTGCGACAGGCACGCGAGGACAGAAGGAGAAGAGAGCGCTGGATAGTTCCTAGGTGCGATCTGTTTACTACTGTATTGGCCTTCTTGTACCAGACTCCAGAGGCATAGGTGATAACCGGGATGAAAACTGCCTTATAGAAGAGGGACAGCGTTCTCTTCTTTAAGCCCCAGTCCTTCCGGGCAACTCTTGAGACTTGGGCAGCATACTTCCTGATCTTAATCCTGAGTTGATCTAGATGAGGAGTGAAGGAAAGGTTTTTGTCTAAGATCAAACCTAGATATTTAAGCTCTGTTTTTAGTTTTACTGTAACACCATTAACCTTGATTTGGGGTGGTCTTCTCAAATCAAGGGTACCTTTTAGTAGGATCGAATGGGTTTTCACTGGGGAGATCTTTAGGTTGTTATTCTCTGCCCAAGCTTGAAGGGTGGAGATGGCCTGGTTGGCAGTTGCTTCTAGTTGCGCTCTGTTATTGGCAGAAAAGAGCATGACCAGGTCATCTGCATAGGCCTGGGTTTGTACATTGTTGAGTTTGGTGTTCAAGAAATCATCCAACACCAGATTCCAGAGAAGAGGCCCCAAGACAGATCCCTGAGGGCATCCCCTGAAGACTGGTCTGGAGACACTGCAGTGGGGAGTGGACACGACAACTCGCCGGTCCTGGAGATAGGTCTTGATGCATCTATATACGTTTTCTGGGACTTGCGCCCTCCGGAGCCTGCCAAGGACGATGGGCCACCAGAAGGAATCGAAGGCACCAGCAAAGTCGAAGGAGATTAGAAGAAAGTATTTGGAGTTGCAGTTGGTAGCAGCTTCAATGATTGTTTCCAGTGCATCTACCGTGGAGCGTCCTTTCCGGAAACCGTACTGGTTAGGTGAGGAGAGACCAGCATCATTGTAGTGGGCTTCTATTCTATGGGAGATCATCCGTTCGAGAAGTTTGCTGAAGACCGGCAGCAGTGCAATGGGCCGATAGGATTGTGGCAGATCGTGTGGTTTGGTTGCATTCTTCAATATAAGTCTAACGGTTGCAGTCCTCCACTGTGTGGGGAAGGATCCTTGGTGAAGACAGTGGTTTAACAGGTTGAGTATGGTAGTGGGAATAAGTTCAATGGCTTTCTGGACAATTTCTGGATCGAGCATGTCTCTGCCCGGAGCCTTCTTGTTTCTGATTCTAGATGCAGCTAAGTTGAGCTCGGTTGGGGTGAAGGGTTCTTCAATTGTAGTTGTGCGATATGTTTCATTTTCCGTGCAGAGCTCTAGCTGTTCAGTTGTGTGTGGGTCAGCAGGCTGCTGGAATGTAGCATCTAGAATATTATTGATAGTATCTTGCCACGATCTGGTGTAGAGTCCGTTTGGTAATTTTGTTGTTGATACGACCTCGCCTCTGGGGAGCTTGTTAGTGGTCACTTTGTACACATCCCCCCAGGGATCGGCGTTCCCTTCAGTGCTTACCAGGGCTTCCCATGAGCGCCTTTTGCGCTGTTTTATTGTTGTGGTATACTGGTTCCTGGTCACTCGATATTGCTGCAGTAAAGCTTCTGTTTCTTCTGGAGGCCATGTTCTTCTTGCACGTTGATAGCGTTTTCGTCGGTAAATGACTTCGCGTCTAAGAGCCTGGAGTTCTGGTGATCACCAGGTTACAGCACTAGGTGTGAATCTCTTCTTTTTGATAGCCTTGTTTGCAGCATTAGTGACGAGCTGTGTAATTGCGCGTTGATGCTGGTCTGGGCTGAGGCCGCTAGGATTGAAGTGGCTAGCTGCACTGGTCAATTCCTCCTTAAAAAGGTTCCAGTCAGCCTTATTCAGGGCATATCTTCTTTGTTGAGTTCGGTTGGTTGGTTGAGTTACTAGTGAACGGTGTAGTTGGAAGGTTAGTACCCTGTGGTCAGGAACGTGTCAAATAACCGTAAAAGATTATGCAAGGCGGATATTGGTGGCAAGCGAAGGGTGCAGCGCGTTAAACGGGCTCAACGCAGGTCGCTGTGCGAAGGTTCACAACGCAAAACAATATGGAGAATGCAAGAACAATATCCCAAGTGACGATGCGCCAAACGCTAAGATGACCCAATAGACACCCTCTCCTCACCTCTGATCATCGTCGACGGCAAATTCTGTGGTGTCAATAGCACACTGGTTGAACACTGGGAACGAATGTGCTAAGCAGATGAATCTAAATACCTGGTGCAACACGCCGACGGACGCTTTCGTGTATGACGCAAGGAACACGGTCCATGAACCCATCGTACATGGTGCCGACTGCCCATGCAGGTGAGGATGGTTGATTTATATATGGTACGTTTTGCTGGCAAGAATTAAGATCCCTGGCGTGGATGAACCAACGTTTTACTTGTGATGTCTGTCTGGAGTTGAATTTGCTGCAGGCTGTGCCAGATATCTCGGAACATCGACCAGAACTTCTACTCCAAACTCCTCACAATCTGAAGGCATTCCAATCTTATGTTACCCAAGTATTTGAGCGCAGGAAGTGGAGCTACATTATTGTAATTGCACATAACAATACCTCTCCGGTGACTTAAGGGACCCATAATTAGCTGCCACCCCATTTGTTTTCACGTGCTCTGCCTTGAGTCTCACTGTAATGCAGACTAATTTAAATTTTTGATTTTCTCTTCCTAACCTGCGCCACGGGTGATTTTTTTTTTTTTTTTTTTTTTTTTCCTTCCACAGGAATGGGCCCCCAGATGATCTTGGACTTTCACGAATATAACAAAATAAGTTTGCATTGTTCAAACGCTTGAGTGAAGACATTTTACTCAATTTTCAGCGCAAGTTTGACACGATAATCTCAACAATAAAATGCGCTCACACTGATAAACACCGCTGCATGGAGTTCTCAAGATCAAGAAACAAATGACTGAAGGCAGTGTTGCCAACGTGTGAAGGAAATTCCAGCATTTACTCCTAATTTAGGCGCCTCCGTAGACAGGTGGGCAGGAGCAGCAGTGCGTAGCACATGTTTCTTGATTAGACTGGGGTTCGAGCCCGTGAGCCACCAAAATACGGAGGATGCGGAAAAGGAAAGGGAATAACCACCGCATATCCCCGGAGCAATATGGCATTAGTTGCTAAAAACCAAGTAACAACAAATCCTAATTTAATACATTAAGTAATATGACTCGTGACATGAACTTGAATGATTTTTGAAAAAACTGTACGCGGTAGAAAAAAAGAATAAGATTTCTGAAAATTGCTTAAAAAGCTGAGTTAAAAATCGCCATTCGTTTATAAACATCGAAAACTATGCAGAGTGGTGTAATTAAATTATAAAAGTACAGCCGTCCAATGTACTCCTGTGACCCTACGTTCGTCCCGAAGAATGGGAAAAAAAAAAAAAAAAATGTTCACACTATTATTCAGTCAGCAACATCTTTGCATTTTATGAGTCTGCGTGCATGACTGAAAACCCTTTTTGCGCATGTTTGCCTCATGTTATTTTCTTTAAGTATTTTTATTTTTGAAACAAATTTTGTGAAGGCTGAAATAAAGATCAGTAACCTTTTGCCATCCAGTTATATGGATAAAAATAATGCGCGTTAGGCGAATAAACGGTTCAGAAAAGAAGGTTGCATGACGCTTGCAGAACCTCAGTTTCGACCTACTAATCGAGGTCGAAGTAAAGTGTTTTCTTTAAACAGATTACGTGCAATGCACTCTCATTTATATAGTCATATACTCTCTGATTTTTAACTTGCCGCATTTAGGATAAACACCAGAAACCATTCGAAAATATGGAGTCTGAGTTTCAGAACAGAGAGATTGCAGGAAAGACGGTTAAATATAAAGATATTTACGTAATGTCAAAAATGCCAAATATCGCTCAAGAACTTAAAGCCGTTCTCCCATTTGGTGTAAAAGTGAGAGAAGTGGAACCGAAAGGTAAGATTAATGCGTTTACTGTCTGTCAGTTTGGTTAGCTCCAAAAATATCTCATGTATAACTATTGAGAACTGCTTTAAGAGGCAGGAAACCATTAATGGCAACATTTTGAAAGTGCACCAAATTTCATACCTAAGAAACAAAAAATATTGACCAGGAATATGAAAGAGTAAGAAATATAAAATTTAACTGGTTAACATCGTGAAAATGCCCTTGCATGTCTACAATAGAGCTGCAGTTAAAACTTTCTTGTGGCGAATAGAGTGATCTAAATGGTTATATTTGCGCAAATTAATTGCGCCATCTAAAAGCGGATAGAGAAAAAATCTATGTGAATAGACGTACCAAAATTCTTTAAGAAAATAGAACGAGATCACTGTTTCCATATATCTAATTAGCGTAAGAATGCAGCATTCGTAACTTTATCGATAACTGCAGCGAGTGAAGGAAGTTTTTCTAGGTTAATACTAAAGTCCATTTATAGTCTACCAGGACTGAAAGACGCACATCAGTGGCTGATCGATGATTTCCATTGAATCTTGTCTGATTCAAAACGTTACTATTTTTTTTTTTTTTTTTATTGAAGAAATTTAAAAATATTTTCGTTGGTTAAAGGCCAGAAGAAAAACAAAAAAAACTTTAGCATGAGATATGAATATATCTATTTGTACACTCCCGCCTAAAAGTTTGGAATCACGTTTAATTTTTCTTAATTTCCATAGTTTTTATTAAAATAGGACCAATTTGTTCATCAATTTTTATTAAATATTTTATATTATGTTTAAAAGTCGAAAAACTTAAATAATATTTTAAAAGTAGCTAAGAAATGTCTAGAATATTCGAGAAGATTCCCGAATGTGGCAGAACTTTGTTGAAGCTTCTCGAATGTGTTAGAACGTTGTAGATGCTTTTAGAATTGACTAGAAAGTGGAAATATTGTTTCAATATTATAGAATATTGTAGATGATTCTAGAGTGTTTTACAATAATATAAACTGAGGAGTCAGAATTAGAAAGAGTGTTTGGTGAGTAAGTTTAGTCTGTTTCTTGATAAACATGGCAAGAAATAAGGAACTGAGTATTGAAAAATGAATTTATTGTTACACAGGGCTTGTCTGCTATGGTAGCCAAATCAATTATAAAGTTTCTTTATTCATTTATTTCGCGGTGGAAATTAATAGTCAGCGAAATTAGCTTTTTAAAATGAAAACTAAACTGAAGACAAAAATAAATAAAATTGTAAATAACCATTAGCGTCTGCTCTAAAGGACTGGTAGCTGTAAAGACACTCAACACTTTTATGATTTTATTAAACATAAAGAATAAAATTTTACTTTTGCGCATTTGCGTTTTCGGAAGAACTGAAAAGCACCTAATTGTTTTCTGTTCAAAATATACCTAATTATTCAGTACCGCAAAACCTTTTCACGGGATTTTTTCAGAGAACTTACTTTAGCAAGCTTTTGTTTCTTGAATTCATTATGTATTGTAACCTAGTTAGTATGATATAATAAATAATTAAATTCTTTAAATATTGTCTCTCCCTTAAACAGAAGAAATTACATTCCAGTCAGCCAAAGTACACAGTGAAGACATAGAAGCACTACAAAATGCAGAAATATTGGTAATTGACAGCACACTAATATCACATATGCTCTACAGTCTCCCTAATTTAAAGTGGGCGCAGTGCACATGGTCAGGTAAGTTAAATTTAATTTGGATCAGATTTACAAAAGTATATATTTGAAACAGAAATATAGTGGGAAGGAAAATGGTTAGATATTCTATGTGCCGCTTCGCTAGCTAGTCAAGTTAAGATTTTAAGATGGTTAGATATTCTATGTGCCGCTTCGCTAGCTAGTCAAGTTAAGATTTTAAGTGCCTGGCTACAACAAGAAAAATGCTATCTATCAATAAAATATACAGCTGGCACCTGGATGCGGTTGCTTCCTGGTTTTGAAGTTAACTCGATCGCCCTGTCGCAAAAACAGTAAATGAAAGCATTCCGTGCCCTTTTCAATAAGTGCATTTGCATGAGTGCATTCACTGATTTCATGAGTGCATTCATTGATTCATTAATTCTTTTTTTTTTTTTTTTTTTTTTTGATGAATGCAATAAATGAGTAAACTTATTTTAACAATCAGTAAAGAGAACTGTACAACTGAATTTCCGTTCTGAGAAAACTGCCTGAGTTAAGCTACGAACTTCGTTTAACTCATCCTCATGGCTCTTCAATTCCGATAACAGTTAAATTAACTGCAGTGAGATATATGATAATGAAGATATTGTAAAAATTTAGTCATTCGGGTTATTCATCTTAAAAGGTCGTTAATCTATTCAATGATCTCGTATAGAAACCTACAAAATGTGCTTAAAAGACACTTTTTTTTGTTTGTTTTGCTTTTAGATGCATCAGAAACTTAGGCCATATTGCGCCTTATATAAAATGTCTGTAAACTGCGTATGTGGTCGATTTTCTGTTTTGTTAGACAAAGAACCGGATAGTTCCCGCGCAAAAAGCATTCTACCATCGCATGAGACCGACCAACTCAGCCACGTTGTGAAAAAGGCCCGTAAAAATTCCTCACATCATCGGCGGGACTCGAACTCAGGTCTTTTCCACTCAGTGTGAGGGAGGACGGTGATCCTACCAACTGTGCTACCCACGAGGGCCCCTCAGGGACCCCAAATAAAAATAGATGGAAAGACCATTAAATTGTCAACGCAAATGAAGTACCTAGGAGTAATGCTTGATAGCAATCTCTCATTCCAGCTACATCTGAAATTCCTCCGAACCAAAATGCCGAACTATGCTACTCTTGTTGCCAGGGCCTCACGCCGGGACTGGGGCCTTAAGCGAAGAACCTTCTCATTATTTCATAAGGCTGTTTTTATACCTATCGTAACGTATGCCACAGGAATCTGATTCATAAAATTGTTATGGCCACCAACACGAAAATACTAGATACCATTCAGCGGTCCATTCTGCTTGTTATTACACGCGCCTGCTGTACAATCAGCACCCGCGCCCACAAAATTCTGGCAGTTGCTCTGCCCTGCCAGAATCTGGAGGATGTGGGTGCCTATTTAACCACCTGCAGCAGGATTGGCAGAGTAGGTGGTCTAACTCTTCAAAGGGTGAAATCACCAGGAAATTCTTGCCAAATGTAAATATGATCTTCCACAGACCTCCCCCATGGTTCTCACCTGGTCTGTACACAACTTACCTACTTACTGGCCATGGATCCATTAAAGCTAAGTTAACATCATTGACGATCCATCTTGTGCTTGTGAGGGGCTGGAAAGCTGGTACCATCTTATGTATGATTGTACTCTGTATGAGGACCTCCGTTCTATATTAATCACCAAAATCATGTACTGACCGAGAAATCAGGAATTCCACCTGATGGACAATATACAGGAGTATACGGCATTTGCAAAATTTTCCCAAAAGCTCTTTGCAAGACGAAGAAACAGTCCTATCAGCCCCCTTAGGGACACACATGCCGATGAGCAATCACTGAATATTGAGTAATATACACACAACTGCTGATATCAAGACCTACCAACTGTAACAAACACCTTTATGCGATTAAGTACCTTGATGTGACTAAAACCCCTAAACAAAACACATGCTGAGAACCCCCAATTGTGACAAATACCTGGACATGACTAAACCACTAAGGGGACTTGGTATCCAAACTGTGACCTGCACATCTTCAATTGAAACAGTTACTTGGACGTGATCAAACTACAGAAAACTTGATCTCCCAACCATGACCTGTACACCTTCAATTGTGACAGTTACTTGGACGTGGTTCAACCACAGGATAGGACCTTGCCTCTGGACCATGACAAATACCTAGACATGACTAAGCCACTGGGGGGACTTCGTCTCCCAACTGCGACCTGCCCATCTTCAATTGTGACAGTTACTTGTACATGACTAAACCACAAAAAAAGACCTTGCCTCTTGATCATGATTTGTGTGACAAGTGGCAATGAATACCAGACTCTCTTGTCTGGTATCTTTTGACTCCCATTCCCTTCTCCCATTCACCTAGTGGAGTTTACTCCACCGAATAATTTTGAGGACGCCTTCCTCTACGCCTCAATATTTCTTACTTGACTTTCATATTCCCCCCCCGCCACCCACTTGACTTTCATATCCCCCCGCCACCCACTTGACTTTCATATTCCCCAATCTCTATCTGTATTATTTTTATATATATATATATATATAGGTCCTGTCACTGAATGCTCAGGCAATTAGGTGGCAGGGCCTGCCAGAGAATAATGATTGGCACCCTGGCTTACCTCCTACGGTGTGTACGGGCAACGTGGGGTTCCATTAGGGATCCTGCAGTCAAAGGCCAGACCACAACAACAGAACCCAACATAATACTTCTCATGTACAACACACAATACTTTTGTCTGGCTTTTACAGAGTAATATATGCTTCACAACAGTAATTATGGCACAGTTATGGGAAACCACCGGTGACCACCCTTCCTCAAACACTATGTACCACCTTACTTATAATCATGTCAACCTATACCAGGGTGAAAAGGACTGAGTTTGAATCGCATTACAGACAGAACGAATTTTTATGGTTTTTTTTTTTTTTTTTTTTCACAACGTGGCTGATTCGTCTGTCTCAGGCTATGTTGGGAGACTTGCTTCAGAGAACTTCGCCCAACGTTGGGCTAAGTTCTGTGAATGAGAGGGTTATATGCCGTTGGAAGGGATTATATGCCATACTGATGTCATGTGACTATTTTCGAGGATTGACTTTTGTAATGTGGCCATTTTTATAATCTTATACAACCTCTATAAATGTCCCTTGTACCAGTCCGAAGTTTCTCGCTGTCTCTTCATATCATCGTTATGTTACGGCACAACACCACCATACAACATTTTGTCCCCCTTCATCGCAAGCTGCACTAGTTATACAACGTTTTCTACTTGTTCTGTTAATTTTGTCAAGCAATGTACTCTACTACCACCATCAAAGCATTGGCTTTTTCACCGCTACCCGAATGCAACTTGCTGACATCAGCTCGCCGATATGGGACAGCTAGTGCCTATTGGGCACAGGAGAAAAAAATGTAAGAGAAATTATTGAAGCTGAACATAAAAATGACGCCTCGGGTGGATAGAATCTATTCAATTATATTAAGGGAGGCAGTACTTGAAGTAAGGAAACCCTTAGCCATAATTATGAGAGCATCCTTGAATTCAGGGGAGGTCCGTATGGACTGAAGATGTGCTAATATGTCTCCAAAGTAAAATACAGGCACAGAGTGGCCTATGTGATCGCCATATGGCTTTTACTTTTGGCTCTCATTCCTCCTTGCTAACAGACACCAATTCGGAAGGTTGCCTTCCCCACCCCCACCCCTTTACACTCTCTATTCCCCTACTTTTACTATCCCAATGTGCACCTTTCCTAATAAAAACTTTTTTTTTTCTTAATCCATTAGTCCTGGCATGAAAAACTCAAACGACTCTGGCGGGACTGGTCAGAATTTTCTTTCTGACTACTGACTGGCCTAACAGACTTCCATCTTTTATTGTGGAAGTTGATAGCCTAAATAAATTTAAGGCTGAGATGGACAGGCATTTGGAACGAATGGAGAGGTGAAATGGGAGGGTTTTTTTTTTTTTTTTTTGGCTGATGCTGCATAAGCTTGCTTTCTTGCATCATATGCCTCTGCTAATGCTAATACCTTCACCTGGTAGTGACAGGCAACGTGGGATTAGAGCTGAGTGCCGCGGCTGAACAGGCAGAAGAACAACACAAACCCTATACACTAACGCAAACCACACTTCGCACGCATTCTTGCCTTTACAGAGTTCGCTGCGCTTCACAGAGAAACAAAAGCGGTGTTCTGGGTAACCACCGATCTTCCTAGACCAGGGATCGTCAGCCTTTTTTAAGTGAAGAGCCATTTTTGATCTAATTAAAAAAAAAAAAAAAAATTCCTTAGAGCCCCACCTCAGCTCAAGCTAGAAGGAAGGGGGATTTTTAAGAAATGGAATAGAGTGGGAAGGTGTTTTATTAAAAAAATATATTTTTTTAAATATTATTTATTAATACTGAAAAAGCGTAACAAACATCCAATTAGGTACGAATTAATGTGCCTTTTGCTGCTGAACTTCTTGAGCGAGTCTCTCAACAACAGGCGAGTATGCTGTAATTTTCATCTTTAAACTTGCTGAGAGACTCGGTTTGTTCAGACGGCTTCTTGATTTATTTTTAATATAGTTCATGTTCGAAAATATTTGCTCGCAGAAATACGTCACTTGTCGTACATGTCGACTAAAGGTTAAAGAGCCGCAGTTACACGTTCCAAGAGCCGCAGGTTTCCGACCCCTGCCCTAGACAAACAACACTATGTCGAATTTCTTTAGTCTGCGTGATTATAGCCCAAGTTCGAATTCCACCAATGACTTGAGGAAATTTATGTGTTTTCTGCGCTCTGCGACTGAGTTAGTCATTCGTGAATACCTTGGTGTCTTCCGTCGGGGAGACTTTATTTTCGTCCAACAAAACAGGCAAATCATCCAAAGAACGCATGCAATTTATGGACATAATACACATAAGATTATAAATTCGTTCTTGTTTGTCCCTAATATGACAACTCTTTTTGTCCGTTAGCAAATATAGTTATAATCTTGAAACGATTAATAGTATTGCAGATAACTCACCTTCTTACCCTACTATTAACTTAACATTTGTTGTCATTTGGTCAATTTGGTTTTTCCAAGGCATGTCTTGTGTAGATGCACTTGCAGATATAATTTGATACGTTTAAAAATCGCTGGCCAAATAGGAACTTGCAGTTTTTATCAATTCCGAGGGAGTGTTTGATATTCTCCGCTGGGTGAGCGCCATCAATCGATTAAGAAGAAATATGCTACATACGTTTTGTCAACTTATTAGAAATTATTGAAGAATAGATAAGTTCAAGTGTTCTCTAAATATCAATCTTTGTCCAGATCTGTTTCTCTGTAATGCCTTCAAAGCTCTATCTTATATCCCCCTCCATTCCATTCCATTCCAGCAGAGCCGAGCCGGGGGTGATGCGAACGAGATCTTGCCTCATGTTAAAAGCTGAAAGTGGCTCCAAAAGAATGTTTAAAAATTGGCAACGTTTTATGTTTCGATTGTTCCAATCTGTTTATCACTTGCTTTTCAAGACGAAAATCTTTGTCGATGAAAATATATTAACAATAATATATTATTGTTAATTTATTAAAAAAATATTGCTTTTTTTATAATTAATATTATTCTAATTTGTGATATTTTTGACGAAACATTTGTTTAAAGTATTATAATAATATTGTTATTATTTTTTAAATGAATGACTCATAAATAAATCTGTTATATAGTATGAACCAGAGCTGTAATGCTCAATACGTTCTTCGTTGATATCAATATTTATAAAATAATAAGAGAAGTTTACCTCAATATAGTACGTAGAACACTTCCGTGCGATACTCTCCAGAAATTAAAACGAAAAAAATCTAAATTCTTATATTAAAATAACAAGTAATTAAAAGTCAATTTAATAAACTAAAAATCAGTTTAACGCAGTTAAAAATAAGAAAATTAATTAAAAGAATTTAACGAAAAAAATTGCAAAACGATTTTCCTTCATGAAGCTGCCAACACTTTTCGACCGTATGTCGTGATCACAGGAATGAAAATTACCGAATAGGGGTGAGCATGAAACTTAAATATGGATTATTTGTCTTCACGCATGTGCGTAAAAGGTCACGAATCGGAGATCAGATATGGCCGGTGAACATTAATAGAATTCTCGTGTAATTTCATTTATACGGTTTCCGCAATTAATAGTCGCGTATAATTACGTTGGACACTAAGTATTTTGGCCTCGTTAAATAAAAAAGTATGTTTTTCTTAACTTGAAAGGCTAATTCTGACGCTGCTGAATGAGAAGCACAGGCGCCTCCGTAGCCAGGTGGGCAGGAGCAGCAGTGCGTAGCACACTCTTCTTGATTAGACCGGGGTTCGAACCCGTAACCACCAAATACGGAGGATGCGGAAAGGTCAGGAAATAACCACCGCACACCCCGGAGCAATATGGCCTTAATTGATAATTTAATTTATTTATTCCTATTTTGTGTTACAATAGTTGGGAGATAACAGCAAGGAGGGAGGGAGAACACATAAGCCAGAGGCTTTTTAGGGGGTGTTCCCTTTGAAAAAGATAACAATAAAACCAGATACACCATGAATCGGACATATTTCTACATTCCATTACAGAGACTTCGTAAACCAACCACACATGTCGCGTGGTTAACAACAGTACTTATAATTACATTGTGAGTACTTTTACAATAACAAGTATGAAAGAAAAAATTATGAAATAATTGCGTAGTGTTACAAGCTTTTTGACAGCTATTCCTTCAACTTGTTTACATAATTTCCAAACTGGTATGCATTGTGGAAAGTTCAGGAGTTGAGTGGAAGGTGATTTAGATCAGACATCCCTGGTGATGTGTTCAGTCAGGAGCTTCTTGAACTTTTTTAGTGAAATGGCATTTTTGATGTTTTCAGGAAGATTATTCCAGGTTTTTGCGCCTCTGTATTTTATATTTTTCTGACCTATGGCTTTTCTAAAAAGCGGAACCTTCAGGTTCGCTTCATTTCTTAAATTATATCTTATTCCTTCTTCTTCTATCGTTATAAAAAAGGATATGAAGAGAGGAGGAAAGTTTGGTGTTTTCAAAGCATTGTAGACAAAGACCGCCTCAGCTTTTTGTATCATTTGGTAGATGCTTAAGAGTCTCGCTTCCTTATATCTCGAAGTCACCGATGTATTTCAGAGAAGGCCCAAAATTGAACGAACACATCGATTGACAATTGAATTGATTCTCGTAAGGTTATCTTGACTGGTCGTACCCCATGAGATGATCCCATATGTGAAGTGAGGCTGTATTAAGGAAAGGAATACTAGTCTGAGAAGGGAAGGAGGTACCCAGGCAGAAGCTCGGGCGAGTATTCCTGCTAGTGACGAAGTCTTCTTTCGTAAGGTGATCATTTGTTTATCCCAACTCAGCTTGTCATCTAGCCAGATTCCTAGAAACTTGGTATCATTCACCCTTTCGAGTTGTTTTCCTTTGTATGTTATTTCGAAATCAATATGCACGAACTGAGGCCGCATGTTGATTAACACGAATATTCAGAGGAACCACGTCGAACCTTGGTAAGACAAGTAGCAATCATAGCAAGAAATGTTAACCATGTCATTCATTTGTGTGTGTGCGAACGAGGAAAGGACTGAGCGATTGTTCAGTATAGTGTGTAATTTCCGTATTGGCCTAGCCACAATTTTAAATTCGGTATCTTTAAAGAATCTGTTAAGCTGTTTGTGTCACTGTCCAACATATGGGACAGAAATAAAGTATTTTTTATATAACTATTGTGGGTTGGTGTAGTATTTTGTATCCTATCCTTAGCTTGTACCCTAATTCGGTTTATTGTAACAAGGGGATAACCCCTGTTTAAGGATCTGCTGGTTAATATTTGTATTTTTGAGCCCAAAGCAGATTCCGTCGTTCTTATATGAAGTATTTATAATAAATACTGCTTATAAGAATAAAAATCACTTTAAACAGTTTTTATTTTATTTTTAACAAAAATAAAATAAAAACTGTTTTAATAAAAATTTTATTTTTATTAAAATAGAAATGTATTTTAAACAAGTCATATTTTTTAAAATTATTTTTTATATATATTATTTTAGGGGAGGGCGCATTTTTCATTCTTGACTCAGGTACTAAAACGGCTCCGGGCGGCCCCGCATCGCGGAACATTGTCCTTAATATTAGAAACCCATGTTAGAAACCCATGTTGAGTTGTCGGCTTACACTGACAACTCGACAATAGCTATATCTGGTAACCCAAAACGTGCTTTCGAAACAATTTCCGCTTTAGTCATATTAAAAATGGACTGTCAAAAACAAGCTGCATCTCCCATTCGTAAACAAAAATGCTCGTCTTTAAGGGCAAGCGTAATCGTAATAATAATAATAAATGTCACACTAGCGCAACCTGGAATATCAATACATCTGCCCAAGTGTATCGTGTTCGTGAATTTCGTATGTTCTCTGGTCAATTTGGCTCATTTGCTGGACGAAAAACCAGGGTTTGCGGGTGTGAAAATCTTGCTTATTCACGCTTGAGACCGACTAACTCAGCCAGAGAATAAAAAATAAATAAATAAATAAACCCCTAAAAGTTCCTTACATCATTCACATATTCGAAAGGGAACTTTTCCAATGGGTGTAGGAAGAACAGTGACGATGCCACTGTGCTATCGCGCAGAGTGGCATAAGTGTAATAGACCACCAAATAAAAACAAAAGAAATGGAACCTCTGTTCCCTTTGTTCATTAAAAAAAAAAAAAGATTTATGTGTCATTATGAATGACCGCTTACATTGAATGTATCATTTTAATCACCTCAGCGTCAAAACGAAAAGTTTCAACAGATCTCTCAACAAGATTTGTGGGTGTGGGGACTTTTTGCATCACCTCAGACTTAGCATTAGCATTAGCATTAGCATTACTAGAGGCATTTGATGCAAGAAAGAAAGCTTATGCAGCATCAGCCAAAAAAAAAAAAAAAAAAAAACCCACTTCCACTTCACCCCTCTGTTCGTTCGAAATACCTGTCCAGCTGAGCCTTAAACTTATTTAGGCTATCAACTTCCACGACAAGGGATGGAAGTCTGTTCCACCAACCAACCACCCGCTGGCTAAAGGCAAATTTCCGCATGTCTATCCTACATCTGTCTTTCCTCATTTGAATTTGAATTTATGCCCTTTCAGGTGATTATTCTGAGCGAGAGGAAGAATCCCATCAGAATTGAGCATGCTCAAACCATTCAAGGCTTTATACACCTCTACCAGATCACCTCGCTGGTGCCTAGTCTCCAGACACTGTAATTTGCAAAATTTAAGCCTTTCTTCGTAGGAGCACCCCTTTGTTCCATTCACTAATCTTGTTGCCCTTCTCTGTGCTCGTTCCAGCAGCTCTACATCCTTCCTGAAATGAGGCCTCCAGACCTCTATATACAGTACTCTAGGTGTGGCCTGACCATTGCCTTATACAAGGGAATAATCACCTCCTTATCCCTGCAAGAAAAATTCCTATATATCATTGACAATATACCATGAGCTACTCTTGCAGCCCGTCTGCACTGCTCAGAGAACTTCATATCTGCCTGCACAACCACCCCCAGGTCCTTTCATTCTCTACCACTGTCAGTGTAGTACCACACAGTTGATACGTTGCTCTGGGGTTGCTGTTTCCCATGTGTAGTACTTTACATTTGTCAGTGTTAAACTTCATTTGCCACCTCTCAGCCCATCTGCTCAACCTTTCCAGATCCTGCTGCAGCAGCATAGTGTCAGTAGTGCCCTTGACAACCCTGCCTTCCTTTGTATCGTCTGAAACTTCGACATTAAGCTTGATATACCATCATCAATATCATTTATAAATACAGAAAACAATAATGGACCCAACACTGAGCCCTGAGGGGGCTCAGTGTTGGGTCCATTAGTTATTAGTGGACCCAACACCTCAGTGTTGGGTCCACTAATAACATTAGTCCACGACGAGCAGTGTCCATTGATTACCACTCTCTATCTTCTCCCCCTCAGCCACCCCTTTATCCACAGCAGCAATTTGCTTCCAATGTCACACTGCTCCAATTTGTGCAGCAGTCTTCCATGTGCAACAGTAACAAAAGCCTTTCTAAGATCCAAGTATATAATATCAAAGTTATTTCCTGCATCCAGTTCCTTTGTGACTGCATCATAGTATCCAATCAAATTGGTCAGGCAAGACTTCCCCTTAACAAAACCATGCTGCGTCCGAGCTATAACTGAAGTCTTGTCTAAATGATCCTGCAGTGCTTCTTTAACTAGTGCCTCCATTAATTTTCCTGGAAAAGAGGTTAAACTCACAGGTCTATAATTACTTGTGTCAGCCTTTGATCCTCCCTTGTGAATTGGGGTCACATTTGCACATCTCCAGTCTGTGGGTACCTCCCCTGAGTCCAAGGAAGCTCTCATAATTATGGCTAAGGGTTTGCTTACTTCCTCTGCTGCCTCCTTTAATATAACTGGATAGATCCCATCCACCCGGGGTGCCTTTCTTGCGTTTATCTTCAACAATTTCTCCTCCACTTTACCCTCAGTTATTACAAAATTCTCTAGCTTACTGCTAGAGTTGAATACACCTCCGGCATTCCCCTCGCTAAATAACTCCTCATATGTGAATGTCGATGCAAAATATTGATTTAGTTTGTTAGCTACCTGAGCAGGATCATCAACAGTTGACCCATCGATATCAAGTGGACCAATCTGATTCATCCCCTTCCTTCTAGAGTTTACATAAGTAAAGAACTCTTTGCTGTTTTTCTTTGCATCTCTTGCCAGTGATTTCTCGTAATCTGCCTTCGCTTGCCTAACCTCCTTTGTAACTTGGTTACAGATCAACTTGTATCTATCATAGGCTTCTGTGTCGTGTGTTAATTTGTATGTATCCCATGCATGTTTCTTCTCTGCCATATGCCTCATTAGTTCATCTGACATCCTTTTATCCCTAAACCTTGAACAATATTTCTTAGTTGGTATGTAAAGCCTAGTAGCTTCCAAGATAAGTTCTTTGAATGCTTCCCATTTTGAATTTGCTGTTGGTAACATCATCTGTTGGTCCCACTGTATAGAATTTAAATACTGTCTCAGTCCATCGTAGTCGCCTTTAGGGAAGCAATAACCCTTCCCTTTACCCCTAATGGTAGTTACCTCTTTGAGTAAATCCCACTTCAGCACACTGTTATCACTGCCACCTAGTGGTTCATTTATCTGCAGATTCTTAATGCATGAAGAATCACTGCTGATAATCAAATCAAGAATATTTCTCCCTCTAGTTGCCTCCCGAACATGCTGATGTAGAAAACAATCATCCAGTAAATCCACAAAAGCCTTGCTAGTGTGTGAGTGACCAGCCCCCAAATTCCAGTCAATATCTGGGAAATTAAAATCTCCCATTATAAGACTCTCTGATTTACTGGCCCACTCTATTTCCCTGTACAGTTTCTTATTATACTCATCAGAGTCATTAGGCTTATAGCACACTCCTACTCTCAATTTTGATCTCCCAATGCTTATGTCACACCAAACTGACTCGACACTCCACTGGCTTCACTTCCTTGGATTTTATGTATTTCTTAACTAATAGCATAACCCCTCCTCCCTTCCTATCCAGTCTATCCTTTCTGTAGATGTTGTACTCCCCAAATTCCAGTTCTGCATTCCTTATATCTGTGTGACACCACGTCTCTGATATCCCAACAATATCTGCCTTTGATGTTTTGAGCAATACCTCAAATTCATCAAATTTATTTACTAAACTCCTAGCATTGGTGTACACGCAAGTATACATGCACCTATTTCTATTCTTAGCTACCCTAACACAACCCATGTGTTTTCTTGTACCGCAATGGCTCCCACCGGTCTCTGAAATATCCTGCATCTTGTTTTTCAGGCTTCTGCTCATTCCAATAGAAGAAGTGCAGGAATCTCTTTCACCTCTGCCAGTGGCTACTGTTAATCTATTCGTCTTTGTCTTCCCCCCAAGCTAGCAGTTTTCCGACCCACCTAACACTGCCTCGATAGCATCAGCAAATATTCTTGCACCCTTTCTATTTAAGTGTATCCCATCCCTGTAGAAGCAATCTCTCCTGTTAACAAGTACAGTCCAGGCTGAAAAAAATTCTACCTCTTGAGGCTTGCACAATCTTTCCAGGGCCGAATTAATCGACAAGGCTCTCAAGACTTTGTGCTGTATTTGTCTCTATGGCCACGTACAGTGCCTAGGAGTGGTTCTACAGGCCAAAAACTCCAAAATTCAAGAAAAGGAAATTATTTTACAAAGAACGAGATCGAAGCTTTTGACTATATCCAAGACAGTTTCTTCTGTCACCCTATAAATTTTGAGGAGCACTTCCACTTCCGTCCATCCAGTTTTCAAATGTTTATATCACATGATCAAGCATAGAATCATTAATGAATTGTTTGCAATAACCACTAACATTTATATTAGTAGTTATTCGAAAGGGAAAAAAAAAACATTAAAAACTTCTTTGCGTATGTAAATTCTAGAAGAAGGAGGATGAATAAAATCGGCCCACTTAGGAGCGTTTCTAGAGTATGTGGCGCCCGGAGGTCAATTGAAATTTGGCGCCCCCTTTAAAATTTTCTTCATATGAGTAAGTTTCAGGTTTTCAGGTGCCCCCTCGAATGTTTCCGACCGGGCGAAGTGCACTCCTTGTCCCTCGAGACGGCCCACCCCTGGGTCCACTTGATATCAATGGTTCGATTGTTGATGATTCTGCTCTTCATGGACTATCTGTGCGGGTAGCACAGTGGTATCGTCACCGTCCTCCCCACAACGAGTGGAAAAGGCTCGGGTTCGAATCTCGTCGATGACGTAAGGAATTTTAATGAGCTTTGTTTCACTCCGTGGCTGGGTTATTAGGTCCCAGGCGTATATAGCAAGGTTCTTCCCACAAAAACTGGGGTTTTTCGTCCAGCAAAACAGACAAATCGACCATAGAACACACACAATTAACAGACATAATGCACACAGCACTGCAAATGAATTTAATTATTCGGGAAGCCTATTTTAATAGTTTCGTTTGGTTTTGCTCTTCATGAACTAATGTTATAAGTCCCAACACAGACTCGCCGAGGAGCCCGTGTTGGGACTCCTCATTGTTGTTTTTTGTATTTATACCAATGATATTGACGCAGGGACATCAGGCTTAAGGGATATAAAGTTTGCAGACGACACGAAGGTGGGCAGCGTTATTAATGACAGTAATGATACTACTATACTGCAACAGTATCTGGAAAAGTTGAGCAGATGGGCTGAGAGACGCCAACTGAAGTTTAACGTTGACAAATGCAAAGTTCTGCATGCGGGTAGCAGTAACAGCCTCAGAGTAACATACCAATTGTGCGGTACTACACTCAGGGTATTGGAGAATGAAAAAACCTAGGGTAATTGTGCAGTCAGATATGAAGTTTTCTGAACAGTGTAGACAAGCTGAAAGAGTAGCTCATGGGGTCTTTTCAATGATATATAGGAATTTTGCTAGCAGGGATAAGGAGGTGATTATCCCCTTGTATAAGACACTGATCAGGCCACACATTGAGTACTGCATACAGGTCTGGAAGCCTCATTTTAGGAAAGACGTAGAGCTGCTGAAACGAGTCAGAGAAGAGCAAATGAGCTTAGTGAGTGGAACAAAGGGTTGCTATTACCAAGAAAGGCTTAAGTTCTAAGTTCTGCAAATTGCAGCGCGTGGAGACTAGGCACTCGCGAGGTGATCTGATTGAGGTGTCTAGGATCTTGAATAGTTTGAGTAAGCTCAATGCGGATGGGATTCTTCCTCTTGCTCAGATTCCGCACCTGAGTTGGGCATAAAGTCAAATCGAGAAAAGACAATTGTGAAATAGATGTGCGGAAATTTGCCTTTAGCCAGCGGACGGCTGATTACTGTAACAAACTTCCATTTGTCATTGTGCAAGTTGACAGCTTAAATAAATTGAAGGCTGAACTAGCCAAACTTTTGGAGTGAATGGATAGGTGAAACGAGCAGGTGTTTTTTTTTTTTTTTGCTGATGCCATTACAATCTTGCTTTCTTGCGTTGTATGCCTCTACTAAAGCTAATGCTAGTTTTCGAATGTTTATTTCATAAGATCAACCATAGAATTCCCAATGAATTGTTTGGAATAACTACTAACATTCAAAGTAAAATAACTACTAACATCACTTGTGAATTTTGTAAATTATCTAGTTCGCTCTGCATTGTAGGTTCCAGAAATGTTCGAAATGCATTTGTTAGATGGGATATACGGTTGCCCAATTTCGTGGGCAACCGTATATCCAGAAGTTGATTAATTCTATGCCCCTCCTAGTGGTGTTAGATGGGATATATATCTCTGTGAATGAAGTCCAATAAAAACGCTTCATCTGATTTACCTAATTGCCATAAATATCTTCCCAAAGGATAAAATGCGTAAGTCCAATAAAAATGCTTCATCTGATTTACCTAATTGCCATAAATATCTTCCCAAAGGATAAAATGCGTAATTAATGGAAATATGAGAAATCATGCAAATGGAAATCATGCCAATCCAACATACATTCTAGTGCATTTACGTGCACAAACTGAAATGACAAGTTAACGTAATAGTATAATGTACTGTAAATCAGCAAAATAAGTCCTCAATATTTTGTTGTTCCTCCTTCAGCTGCAATTACAGCCTTGCCACGATCTGGCATAGAATTAATCAACTTCTGGATATAAGGTTGCCCAATTTCGTGGTACCACACCCTCACAATGCTCTCCTGCAGCTCAATCTTACTGGTTGGCTTCTTCTGAGCAATTTTGGACGATATTATGTACCAGAAATTTTCAATAGAGTTAAAATGTGGACTGTTGCTGGGCCTGTCCAAGACTGTAACGCCAGCATTTTTGAGGTATGACTGAACCTTAAGGGAGAAAAACGAGGGAAAACTTTGGTGTAAATATGTTTTAAGCCTTGTGAGACAAAAAGACAAACCCATCATTAAATCTAAATAGCATAAAACTTACCAATTTTGCTGTGTCAAGGTGCTGAGTCCTGTTGAAAAATGCAGTTTTGAACGTCTGTTTGGTGAATCCTAATAACGGGTTTCAGGCACTCCTCCAAGATAGCACAGGTTTCTGCATTCACCATTCCATTAATAAACTTAATTTGCCCCACCCCTATGCTTGTTATGCATCCCCAGACCATCTGACCAACGGGGAACTTTACGGTCGGTGTTTTGCAGTCAGGATGGTATGCCTCCGATTTCTGGCTTCTGACATAGCGCTTCCCATCCGAGCCATGCAGGCTGAATCTCTTCTCTTCTTTATTTCTTCATCTTCTGCTGTCCTGTCTCCTGGGAATGACTGTGTGTGTGTGTGTGTGTGTGTGTGTGTGTGTGTGTGTGTGTGTGTGTGTGTGTGTGTGTGTGTGGTGTGTGTGTGTGTGTGTGTGCGTGCGCGCGCTCGCTCGCTCGCTGTTACCGGCTTGCTGGCACGGGGTTCTTTTGAATGACCCAAACTCTCTTTGGACATTCAGTGCGTGACTGTTGAGGTTGGCCATGGTACATGCGTAGTTGTGTAGACGGACACTGGGCAGGCTTTCCAGGTGATCACCTGCCTGGTGACAAACCGGCCAGAAACAACTAAACGACACAACAACACACACACACTACACGAACATAATATTATACACATTTCTGGCCTGTAACAGTGCTCTGTAACCATCACAGTGTACAAAGGCGGAGTTGAACTTTCGTTCAGGTGCCGTCCTACATAAGATACTATACATGTCTACATGTTATGCAGGTTGAATTTCGATTCGTCAGAAAATATTACGGTGTCCCATTGCTCTTTTGTCCATGAAACATGCGTTTTAGCCCAAGCAAGTCGTCTACCTCATTTGTTGGGTCAACAAAGGCTTCTTCTTGGGCTGATAGCATACAGACCACATTCCTTTCAAGCCGTCTTTGGATAGTTCGTGCACCAGAAGCCATCTCAAGGTCCAATTTTAGATCAGGAGCACTATCATGGTGATTACGAAGGCATAGCCCTTTCATATATCGATCTTGGGAAGACGTAGCCACTCTCTTTCCTCCTGATTCAGGTTTCTCTGCACGTCAACGGTTTCACGCTTTAATTTGAGCACCCAGGATACTGTTGAAGGATGGCAGTCTATTGTATCAACGATGGCACACGTAGAAAGCCTTTCCTGGGAGAGAGTAACAGCTACACTTTTTTTTTCTTGCTGTAAACTGAACATGTGGAGCCATGCTTACACCTCGGCAAAACAGGATATTAATGAGCGTGTATACGCTCATTAATAACCTGTTTTGCTCATTAATACCCTTCCAACGCCGTATTTATAGAAACGGCTGATGCAATACCATTCAATTACTGTCTGATGCAATATAAGCGTTATCTGACGCAATAACTTTGCTGTGCGACAAACAAAATGACTGTAATCAAACAATATCATATACATTTCACCAAAAATGTTACTTTTTTTAAGATGATTCGGTTTTTTTTTTTTTTTGTCCGCCACTGTACGTTGAGGCCAAAATGGAAAAGATCCCATGCTTAAAGGAGTACCTTAAAATTTGACACACGCTGGGATACCACTAGAAAGGGAGGTGTTATCAGGTTTTACATTCCTAAATTTAACTTTAGCACTACGTCAGTTCAGAATTTATTTACTCCTAGCTTTACTTTAACTTGTTAATTACACCACGGTCCATTAAACAGCAAACAACGTTTTCAGTTTAACATTAGCATTAGCATTAGTTGAGGCGTATGATGCAAGAAAGCAAGCTTAAATAGTATCAGCCAAAAAAAAAAAAAAAAAAACTTCCCATTTCACCCATCCGGTCACTCGAAACGTTTGTTTAGTTCAGCCTTAAATTTATTTAAGCTATCAACTTCCATAACAACAGACTGAAGTCTGTTTAGCAATCAACTACCCACTGGCTAAAGGCAAACTTCCGCACATCTATCCTACAACTGTCTTTCTTCAATTTGAATTTATGCCCTCTCATGTTCTTAATATGAGCAAGCGGAAGTATCCCATCAGCATTGAGCCTGCTGAAACCATTCAAGGCTTTATACACCACAATCAGATCACCTCACAGATGCCTAGTTTCCAGATGCTGCAACTTGCAGAACTTAAGCCTTAAGCCTCTCTTGGTAAGAGCACCCCTTTGTTCCTCTCACCAATCTCGTTGCCCTTCTCTGTACTCGTTCTAGCAACTCTACATCCTTCCTAAAATGAGGCCTCCAGACCTGTACACAATACTCAAAGTGTGACCTGACCATTGCCTCATACAAAGGGTTAATCACCTCCTTGTCTGTGCTAGCAAAATTTCTATAGTATATATCATTGACAAAACTCCGCGACTTTTTACAAAACTTACCTAATAATAATAACAACAGTAGAGTTATTATTATTAAATTTATAAGCCAACTAAATTTAAAATGTTCTTGGCTAACTAATACTATTTTACGGCTATGATTTCATTTCAATCTTCAATTTGTGTCACATCGAAACGACAGCTCTTAAGGCCCGAATTCCAATCTTAAATTTAATTTCATTATACAGGGTGATCCAAAAGTCAATAAACAATTAAAGAATCGGTATTTCAGTGAATTTTTGATGTGTGCTGACGAGATTAGCGCAGAAATGCATAGAATTACGTGTTTTTTTTTTCCGAAAGAATGTTAAAATTAGTTCCAAATATGTCCACCAGGCGGCGCTGTACCGTGAATGACGTCACTCACGTGTCTGCTATAAAGGCACTGCAAGAACAACAGCTAAGCAGTTTAGTGAACGTTTGGGGGGAAAAAAAAAAGAAAAGAAGCTATGTGATCATTACCGGATAAAGCACTGTTGGTGAAATGTTATTACCTTAACACTGAATCTTCAACTGCAGCTTTGCGATCTTTCCATCAGTTGAAAAGTATGCGATGTGGTAAAGGACCAATGACTGTTGCAGGACTAAAGATGATGATTAAGAAATTTGAGACAACTGGTTCGTTACAAGATCTTCCACGAAGTGGGAGACCATCAACCTGTGCTACAACTGTGGCTGCAGTTGCGAAAGACATGGATACTCTAATGGGATCATCATCGCATGGAGAAGCAAGCTCTCGTGAAGTTTCACGTCGAACTGGCGTCCCATATGGGAGTGTGTGGAGAGCACTTAGAGTAGTCTTCCGTAGATATCCGTACAAAATTCAACACCTTCAAGAACTTAGGCGTCCCGATTTTGCAAAGCGGGAAGCATTTGCGTTATGGTTCTTTCAGCGTATTGAAGAACGTGACAACTAGCTGTAAAATGTTTTACAACTAGCTGTAAAATGTTTTGTGTCCGGATGAAGCCCATTACACTCTCAATAGCACTGTAAACACACACAACTGCAGAATTTGGGCGATGGAAAACTCTCGAGTTTACACAGAAACTCCATTACATTAGTCAAAAGTAATGGTGTGGTGGTGTGGAGTGGAGTCACCTCTTCTTTTGTTATAGGGCCATTTTTCTTTCAGGAAATCAGTGGCTCTGGTTTTGAAACTGTCAATCTCAGAGGACCTTGGATGATTTAAGACGGGTCTGCTAGTCCGACGATTCCCGTTTCCAGTTATTTCGAGCAGACGGGAGGGTGGGTATTTAGTGGAAACCGCACGAAGCTATGCACCTATCATCATGTCAACGGTGTGGTGTGGAGTCACCTCTTATTTTGTTATAGGGACATTAGCTTTCAGGAAATCAGTGGCTCTGGTTTTGAAACTGTCACATGACCTTGGATGATTGGAGACGGGTCTGCTGGTCCGATGATTCTCGTTTCCAGTTATTTCGAGCAGACGGGAGGGTGGGTATTTGGCGGAAATCGCAAAAAGCTAGGCACCCATCATGTCAACAAGGAACTGTTCAGGCAGGTGGACGGTCGGTAATGGTCTGGGGCGTGCTCAAGTGGCACACGTTGGGAACTCTGGTACGTCTAGATGCATCACTAAACAATCCAGCTTAGACCCTTGAAGACCATCTGCATCCCTTCATGGTCATCATGCACCCACAGGGCAATGGACTCTTCTAGCAGTACAATGCGCCTCCTCACAGAGCCGTGGTGACTAGAACATGGTTCGAAGAGCATTCTGTAGATTTTGCTACCATAGAATGGTCTCACCATTCAACGAATTGAATCCTGTGTGGGATGTTCTGGAACGGTCCATTCGAGCTTTGGATCCTCCACCCAGGAATGCGACGGAATTATGGACAGCGGTGCAGCAATCATGGATGGAAATACCCGTGGAATGCTTTCATGAACTATTGGACTCAATGCCTCGCCTTATGACTACCCTTATCCCGGCGAAAGGTGGGCCTACACGTTACTAGGTAGGTATCCCATGATTTCTATCCACCCAATCTACATTCACAAAAAACGGCGCCAATTGCAATTCACAAAAAAAACGGCGCCATTTGCTTTATAAAAAAGCGCCACAATACCTGATTTCGGCGTCAGGAGGTACAATATACCTGCTTACACTACCTTGGCTACGGCACTGAGTACTACAGACACCGTTTTTGTCCGGAATCCCTCCCGAAGTCTTGGCGTAAACTAACAAAGCGTGACGTAAATTAGCCCCAATAAAACTACAGTAAATTGAATATTTCCTTGAAATGTTTCTTGGCGGTTTCCGTAATCCTCGCCGCATTGTGCATCGTATTCCCTCCGGCTGTAGTCGTTTGAAAAACGGCATTCGGTCTAACGTAAAATCGCGGTGATTAGCAGCCAGTGGGCGGAGCTGCACTTACCCATCACTTGTTTTTGCTAAGATCATGGCACAGAGTACTACTGTGTGAGCCATATGTTGCAGCATCATAATCTAACCCATAATTTTCCACTACATGGATTTATATCAATAGATTATACAATCTAATACTTTCGCAACATGCCCTCACAGCATGACTTCTTTTCTGATGGAGGATGCGTGCCTCACTGTTTACTCGTGCTGGGAATTGACAACGTACTTCCAGTAATTCAGAAACCATTAAAAAATAGTTCTTATATAATTGTAATTCTTTTTAATGTTTTAGTTTGTAATTTCTGTCGTCTCATCTCTATGCTGAGAATTTAAACTTTCTATTCTGAGCTTGCGTGTTGGTAAACTAATGCCAATGCTATATTTATTTTACTTATGTAATTAACGTTGTTAATTTTATTTTTCAGAACTTATAATAGCAGTGTTATTTTTGCTACTGCCCCAAATAAAATACAATTTTAGAGTTTAATGTGGCATGCTCACTAGAAAAAAAATAATAATAATAAAAAATTAGAAACCTTTATTCAGTATCAAGTACCTCCACATGTCAACATGGATTCCACTAGGTGTCCAAAGAAGCCTAGCCCCAGATATGATCTTTCTTCCATGAGGATATTTGTCAACTGCTGTATTGTGGTTAGTAGAGAAGTACAAAGCCAAACTGCCCTTTCCAATATATCCCAGACATTCTCAGTTGGATTCATATCTGGAGAACTGGAGGTTAATGGAAGATGTTAGAAAAGTATTCATTGGAGATAACACAACCTTCCAATGGAATGAATGGATCCAGTCCATACCAACAGAATATACCCATTATCATGATACTACCTCCACCCACTTGATTGATGGAATGAGGTAGTCTGGATGCTTAGCTTCATGAAGTCACACCACCCTACCATTGTTGCAAAAAAATGCAAATGGGGAGTTGTCAGACCATGTAATCTTTTTTTCACAGTCCAGTGTTGGCTTTGGCAGCACCACTCCAGTGGAATCTTTTCATTTTTTATAGAAAGTGGAATTCATATAGACACATGATTACTGTATATATGTATATATATATAGTAATCGTGTATAGCATATATATATATATTTTTTTTTTTTTTCATGAAAACCCAAAGCATGAGAGGTATTAGAACTTATAGTACTTAGTACCACACATGGGTTGAAGATTGAGAAGATGGATGATGGTACTTGTTGACATTAGACAAAAAACCAATTTCTGTAGATTGTAATTTTCAGGAAATTATGTATATTCCAGATTTTACAACTCCTGATGTATGGTTGAGTTGGAATTGGGTCTTTCATTTCCTGTGTTTAAATTTTTAGTTATTTGCTGCATGTTGACCTTCTATTCTGCTGCACAATTCAATTTAAATTTCTACTGTCTCATACTTGGAATACTGTATTTCTGCAACCTTTCTCTGGAAAGAGACAAAACAGCGCAGAAAGGGGAACTATAGGAAATTTTGGAATTGATGAAAGAGGTGAAAGACTTGTGGAATTTGCAGAATCTCGAGGAATGTCAGTAATGAACACTTTTTTCAAGAAAAGGGTGAACAGAAAATGGACATGGAAGAGTCCAAATGGATTAACAACTAATGAAATTGACTTAATCCTCACTAACAGAAGATATATCGTGAATGATGTTACTGGCCTGAACAAGGTAAATATTGGAAGTGATCACAGAATGGTAAGATACACACTTGATATAGATGTAAGAAAAGAAAGGAAAAAACTGACTTGAGTAAATAATACAAAGTTCTTGCAGTATGTACTGGAACTTAAGAACAAGTTTGAGCTTCTGCAGACTGCTCGGGAACAAGGTATCGACGAGGAATATTACAACTTTCTGAAAGTGATAAAGCCCAAGAAACCTATAGGTAAAAAGAAATTCAAAGAAGAAAAAATTAGTCAAGAAACACTTGTCATAATGAACTGAAGATGACAAATGAAGAGCAAGGAAAACACTGACAAGGAGAAAATTGAGGATACTGAGTTATGCAAAGCCATAACTCAGACTGAATTATTACTTTAGGACAAAATGCATTAGGAAAGAGACTCAGAGAAGACAAGAAAATTTAACACAAGAAAAGTAAACAAGCATTAAGGGAAAAAAAAGGATTTAAATCAGCAGCCATGAGCAGTAATACAGAAAGACAAATGAAACTGAATAATAGCAATGGTGTGCTTATAAATAGCAGAGAAGGCATAATTGAAATTGCAGAAGACTACTATAAACAGTTATACAAGGAGCAAGGAATGATGCCAACAGTAGGGAAGATGGATCGCAAATTTATAACACATACAACATACTTGATATCCTTTCTGATGAAGTAGAACATGCGTTGAAGAAAATGAGGAATCAGAAAGCCCCGGTAGAAGATGAAGTTACTGTAGAGTTGTTAAAATTGGGAGGAAGAGACATGACACAAAAACTGGCAAGACTCTTCACAAAATGCATTAGAAAAGGTGTGATGCCTAAGGAGTGGAATAATGCAATCATAGTTTTGCTGCATAAGAAAGGAGATAAATCAGAAACTGGAAATTATAGACCAATTAGCTTGTTATCCCACATCTACAAGTTGTTCACAAGGGTCATTACTAACAGATTAAAAAGAGTACTTGATGAGAATCAACAGAAAGAGCAATCTGGCTTTAGGACAGGATTCTCAACTATGGATCACCTTCACGTAATGTCACAACTAACGGAGAAAGCAAATGAATATAAAACACCATTATGCCTGGCATTTGTGGATTATGAAAAGGTGGATTATGCAGTGTTTCGGGCACTGGAAGGACAAGGAATAGATACCCCATATATTATGATTTTGAAGAAAATATATGAAAATGCCACCTCCTTTATTAGACTAGACAAAGACAGTAGTAATTTTAAAATTGAGAAAGGAGTTCGACAAGGAGACACAATATCTCTGAAGTTGTTTACTGCTGCCCTTGAGGAAGCTTTCAGAAGATTAGACTGGTCGCAGAAAGGAGTCAATGTGAATAGAGAGTACCTAAACCATTTATGATTTGCAGATGACATTGTGGTCATAAGCCACGATCCCAAAGAATTAGAGGAAAATCTTAATTAGTTATGCAGATTCAGTAAGGATTTTGGACTAAAGATGAATATGGTTAAAACAAAAGTAATAATGAACAAGTATGCCACGGAAAGGGATATAATGATTGAAGGAGCAGTAATTGAAAAGGTGGAGTCATATACTTAGCTGTAATAGTGATAAATGGCTGGAAGTCAAGAGAAGAATAAATTTTGGATGGATTGCATTCAGGAAATATAGTCACATACTGAGGAGCAATATCCCAATTTGTCTGAAACATAAAATAATGAACCAATGTATACTCTCCACCATGACTTATGGAAGTGAAACTTGGACACTCGCCAAAATAATGGAAGAGTAGCTGAGAACTACACGGCGAAGAATGGAACAAATTATATTGGGAATCAGACTGTTAGATAAGAAGAGAAACACATGAATTAGGCAGCAAACTCAAGTAAATGACATTCTTATCAAAACTAAAGAACTAAAATGGTCTTGGGCAGGACACATAGCTCAAAGACATGATGACAGATGGACTAAGAAAATAACTGAATGATACCCAAGACGAGCTAAGAGAAACCCTGAAAGACAATAACAGCGATGGACAGATGAAATTCATGAGTTTGTGGGTAGTAAATGGATGTCCGTTGCACAAAACAGAAGGAACTGGAAAGGCCTTCATCCTGTAGTGGATTGAAAATGGCTGATGATGATGATTTCTGCAACATTTCTTACAGCTGCATTCTCCTTTTCTATTCTAATAACTGTTTATTTTTTTAGGTGATTGCTTTTGACACACACCAGTGATTTCCTTTATTTCATTTTATTTAATTCAATTTTATTCCAGATTTCCTTTATTTTCTCACCTGTAGCTCCTGCTAAATCTGCTCCAACAATAACACTTATCTGAAAATCAGAAATATCATCTGATCAACTAAGAAGACCCGGCAAAGCATACAGTATTTATCCGATACCAAGGAACCAGTGATCATACCATGTGACAACTTACATTTCCATAAAGTACATTTAATTATCTGCCAATTGCAAAAGGTTTCTAATTTTTTGGCTAGTGAGTATTTATGTATGCACAGAAAGCAGATTTAAAAAGAAAACAGTGCTTCACAATCCACCTTATGTATTCATGCTGAGAATTTCCTCAACCATGATGTATGTTTTGTGTTTGTGTTGTATGACTGGCCTCTGCACATTTATCCTGCAACCATCCTCAGTTTGAAAGTATCCCTGTATCCCCTGCCTTTCATGTATGTGTACTCTCTGCAAGAGGAAGGATGCTGTCATCATTGAGCTTCTTAAATCCATTCAGAGCCTTAAGCACCTCAGTCAGATCTCCTTGAAGGTGCCTAATGCCTAGATACAGCAGTTTGCAGAACTGAAACCTTTCCTGATAAGAGCACCCTTTTGTGTGCTTCAATAATCTCATTGCTCTTTTGTGCATCTGTTCTAACAGATCCACATCTTTCCTAAAAGGAGGCTTCCAAATCTGTATACAGTACTGAAAATGTAGTCTAACCATTTATTATTATTATTAGCTATATGGTGCAAGGAAGCCTGAGGCTTAAGCTGCACCAGCCAAAAAAAAAATTCCTGAGTTACCCTGAGAGAGAGAGAGAGAGAGACAGACAGTGACAGTGGTAGAAAGGAATCACCAAGAAAGAAAAGAATGATGATATCTGTCTCCGGACCCTGGGTGTGCCAAGCCCATACTCACCAGATGTGAGCCCCCGGGGTTATTCATATTCAACGGGCTAATTACCTCATTATCTCTGCTGGAAAAATTCCTGTCAATCATTAACAAAACTCTACAAGCTGTCCTAGGAAACTGTTTGCACTGTAAGAGAATATTATATCTGAATTGCCAATTGCTCCCATCTGTTTCACTCTCTACTACCTTGAGTGTTACCATACATCGTTGACATGTTATTTTGGGTTTACTGTAACCCATATGCAATACCGTGCATTTGTCAACTTTTAATTTCACTTAAGACTTCTCAGCCCATCTGCCTAAATTTTCTATATCTTGTTGTGTTAGCATAATCAGATTATGCTAATACAACATCAACCACAATGCCAACCTTTGTATCATCTGCAGACTTAAAAGTTAAGCCTGATTTGCCTTTTTTGGTATCATTAATAAATATTGAAAATAACAGTGTACCCAGCACTAAACCTTGCTTTTCTTTGCACAGTATAACCGCAGTCGTTTTTGTGCCAATCAAAATCAAATCACTAAACCTTGGGGACACCCATCCTTAATATTTGCTCACATGTGAATCTAAGTGAAAATATCTATTCAGTTTGTTAGCCATTAGTGGTGTAACTAGGGTGAGGCAGGTGGAGCACGTGCCCTGGGCACCAAATTTGGAGGGCACCATTTTTATGGTTAAAAATTGCAAAAATTGGAATTTTTTAATTTTTTGCATTTTCCAAGGGGCACCATTTTTTTTTTTTTTTTTTTCTTCTTTGGGTGCCATCAACCCTAGTTACGCCACTATTAGCTAGTGTATGTCAAATGCATACATCTGCCTGTGCACCACATTACAGATCAATATAGGTCATGTTCAGATGAGTTGCACAAAAAGTTTACAAAAATATAAACTTTTTTGCATGTGACTGTAACTACTTTGAACCTCCCAAAATTCACTGTGGATGATGCTATTCAAAGACTAAAGCCTGTAGGTGCTACTTCAATGTAAAAAAGTATGGACAGCTTCCTAAACTCATTTAATGTGCTCAAAAAACCATAAAAAAAAGCAGTTTGTGCCTAACATATGTTTTCTGTGGATAACATCATAAAGCAGATTCAAGTGGCCACAAGACATTTATAATAGAAACTGCCGATCCCTTTGGTTCAGTGTTTCTGGGGAGGCAGCTATATATAAGCCTGATATCACAGTTACCATTACAAAATGGCATTTAGAACAGCGTGATTTTTGCCATTTGTGGATTCCAGAACAGTGGCAGAAGGTGCTATGGAGTGATAAATTTTGCTACATGGTGGTTTGCTCTGATGGATATGTTTGGGCATGGAAAATGCCTGGAGAGGACTTCCTATTGGAGTGCATCATATCAATATGAAGTTAGCCGGTTTCAGCTGGTTCAGACTTGATGTGTTGGTAGTACTAACAGATGTCCTTGCTCTCTCCTGTGTATGTGGAAACCAGTAAATTTTAAAAGTTAAATAAAACTTACATTTACTAGGGCAAGAAATACCTCATTTGTATACTTCTGAAATAAACAAATAGTTTCATTAATTTTAAAATAATGTTTCGTTTTTAATTTTATTCTGATTATGGTCATTTTGGTTAGGTCATCGGTTATTTATTGATCAATCATAATTTAAGCACTGAAACCTTCAATGCTGAAATTATGATCAGATTTTTATTCAGATATCAGATATAATAATATGAAATTGCTCTTTACATGGCTTGAAATTGTTTTGTGTCTTTGATATGTTATTACATACTTTTTTTTATGATATTTGCCTTTTTATATATGAAGGAAGAATTGGAAAAGGCATTGAAAGCTACAAAAAACAAGAAAGCAGTAGGAATGGATGGTATAAATGCAGAACTGATCAAGTATAGAGGAAGTTTTTTAAAAGACAGAATACTAAATTTATTTAATAAATGTTGGGAACAATATAAAATACCAGAAGAATGGAAGATAGCAAAAGTTATTTCAATATTTAAAAAAGGAAATAGAAATGATACAAAGAATTATAGAGGGATTAGCATATTAAATACAGTATATAAAATGTATAGAAAAATAATAAATAATAGAATTAAAATTATCTCTGATGAAATATTAATAGAAGAACAGGCAAGATTCAGAAAAGGAAGATCATGTACAGGTAATATATTTATATTAAAACGAATAATAGAAAAACGAAAAGAGTTTAATTTAGAAACGCATTTATAGATTATGAAAAGCATTTGATCGAGTAAACAAATGAAAACTATGGGACATATTGAGTAATAAAGGATACCCAAAGCATCTTACAAAAATAATATAGTTTATATCAAGGAACAAAGATAGTAATAGATACAAGTAATAAATTAACAGAAGAAAGTATAATAAATCAACTTTCTTCTGTTAATTTATTAATAGGTATGTAGCTTGTCAGATAGGGATGTAGCTTGTCACTAACGTTGTTTAACATATATATTGAGGATATGATATGTAAATGGAAAGAGGAAATTAATACAGGGATATATTTAAATGCAAAGAATAGGATTAATACTGTTATTTGCTATTCAAAGATGATCAAGTAATTATTCAAGATAGTGAAGATAATTTGCAAAGAGCAGTATTTAAATTAAACCAAATAACAGAAGAATATGAAATTAAAATATCAACAATGAAACTTAGAACAATGGCTTTTAAGGGAAAAAATATGGTGAGATCAGAAATAGTTATAGACAATAAAATATTAGCACAAGTAAAACATTTTAAATATCTAAGATGTGATATAACATATGATGTCAAAGAAGATATGAACCAGAAATTGGCCAAATTTCAAAACATATGTGGAACAATAAAAAGAATTCTGGCTAAGAAAACAATTGAAATTTTACAAAGTAATGGTAATACCAACACTTCTTTATGGTTCTGAAACATGGATACCGAAACAAAGAGACATTAATAGAATACAAGCTACAGAAATGAAATTTTTATGATATGTTAAAGGATGTACAAAATTAGATAAAATATCAAATGCAAATATTAGAAAGGAATTAAAGATTTACTCAATTAATGAAAAAATTATAGAATATAGACAAAGATGGAAAGAACATGTAGAAAGAATGGAAGATAATAGATTCCCTAAATTAGCTTACACATGTAGAGCAAAAGGAAAAAGAGACAGAGGAAGACCAAAGAAAAGATGGGCAGACCTCTTTGAGATCAGAACAGATGGATTGCCTAATCTGTGAAGGAAGATAAGATAAGATATACTTGAAATGTAAATTAAGTGAACTATTTTTTATGTTTAGTAATAAAATTTTTAAAATACTTTTACCAAAACATGACAGAACATTTTTAACATATTAATTTGAAATTGCTGTGGTGCTGTGGTTGTGAAAAATAATTAAAAAAAAGCAAATATGTACACAGTATAAATAAATATTCTTTTAGGTATATATCTAGTTCTGTGTCACTTTGTTGAGTAATATATTGTATGCTTCTGTTTTTTTGAATAATGATATTTTATTTTTATTTTCAGGTGTTGATATGATTTTTGACAGGATTGACCCAAGCAGAGTAAGTTTTACACAATACAAAATGCATTGTATTGATCTGAATTTGTATGACTTCAGTGCTATAAATTTATAATACTTGGTGTGATTGTATTGTGAACTGTATATCAATTTTTTACAAGTGTATTTCTGTTTTAAATAAGATGTGTTATTGTAAAATTATTATAATTTTTTATTATAAAAAGTGTAAGGAAATTTAAAGTAACATTAAAAACCTAAATCAGGCAAGTAGCCCTGATGTAGCCAAGTTGTTGGTGGAGAAACACATATTTCAATTGACTGTGGTTTGAGGGCCCATGTGACTGCTAAATACAGTAAAGATTTTATTCATTGTCAGAAGTGAAGTAAACTCCTCTGACTTGTTGGTTGTGCTGTTGTATAAACAAAACAAAACCCTTAATTAATGAGATTTGTATCACTGGAATTCTTCATTGCTGTTTTTAGGCACATGAGCAACTTAGGCCATATTGCACCATTCTGTATTATGTCAGCATCTAATGTATATTCATGGGCTGATATGCATGTAATTGATGGATGGAATGCTGATGGAATTCTTCCTCTTGCTCAGAATAATCATTTGAGAGGATGTAAATTCAAATTGAGGAAAGACAGATGTAGGATAGATGTGCGGAAGTTTGCCTTTAGCCAGCGGGTGGTTGGTTGGTGGAACAGATTTCCATCCTTTGTTATGGAAGTTGATAGCCTAAATAAATTTAAGGCTGAGCTGGACAGGTACTTGGAATGAATGGAGGGGTGAAATGGGAGCTTGTGTTTTTTTTTTTTTTGGCTGATGCTGCATAAGCTTGCTTTCTTGCATCATATGCCTCTACTAATGCTAATTTGGGCTTAAAATCCTGGAATAACTCACAGAAGTCCCAGTCCCTTTCCTGTATGTTATAAATTAACACAGTCCTAATTAGTGATGTCATAAACTGGAGTCATAATCTCCAGTTTATGACATCACTCAAAACCAGATATCTCTAAATGAGTGACAAGTGATGAAAAAGTACTATATTGTGATGGGACATGATGTGGTCTAGAAACTGTTATTTTTATTTCTGCTTCATGATTACCCACATTTTTATTTTATTTCTACATCACATTTGTCAACCCCTGCAATTAACCTATGATGCTGAAAAGGTTATAATATTTGGTTAAAGTTTGTTGAGATTACTGAGTATATTCATGCAACCATCAAGCAAACTATATTTTGTAGGTTTTTCATTTATATAAAACACTGAACAGTACAACCTGGTGATGCTACCCCTTTCTCAGTTGAGAAAGCAATAAAGATTTATTTCAAAGGAGAAATGTATAGGATGGCACCTCTTCTACCCTCTTTGTGGTGTTCTAGAGTTTGAGTTGCTGATAGCATCAAAAGTCTAGAATTACAAACTAAATACTGCTCTTCCCTCTCATTCACAATTATAAAAGACCAGTTAGAGATGAGTACAAGTAGTGCAACTATGTGTCATAAATGCCATGCACAGCACACACAACTTTTTTCATGTGTTATTTGGGCATTGTGGGCTTCTAATAAAATAAATTTCTTTTTATGCTCAGTATGGCCACCAGAGGAGGTAATGAGACAACTTTATTTAACTGTTTTAATTGCAGCTGATCTAGTGCAAGAGCACTCTTGTAGTGCATTCTTGTGGAAATGTATGAGTTGTATTTTGTAAAATGTGTACCTACTTCTGCTCATGTATGATTATTGTACTGTACAGCAGAGCACAAGAAATTTTGATGAAATGACCAAAGAATATTCTCTGCACGTATGAAAGGAAATGAGAGCCTTCTACCAGTTATCAATTTGGGTGGCTGGTAAAAATTAATGAGCAATGTGCAACTTTCCCTGATTAATGAGCAACTTTCTCTGCCAACAAGAGCACGTTGTGACTTGCAAAAACTTAACTGTGGGTGCATTTACAGATCTTAACACTTTAAATTAATTTGCAATTAATTATTAAATATTGTTCCAAAAATTTCATCTCCATTTTTCTGAGATTAATGCATTTTCTTTTGAATTGGAATAGGCAGGGACTCAAAAAATAGAAAATTCTGATAGCCTGTCAGGTAAAGATGTCACATAATTGTACTTGGTTCAACTACAGATTCACAAATATATTTTTTATTTTTTTTTTATTTTCATTTCTTCTCTCTCTCTCTCTCTCTCTCTCTCTCTCTCTCTCTCTCTCTCTCTCTCTCTCTCTCTCTCTCTCTCTCTCTCATCTCTCTCTCTCTCTCTCTCTCTCTCTCTCTCTCTCACACACACACACACACACACACACACACACGCACCACACACAAGTTAATTAAAAAAAAAAAGTCGTGTAAATGTCATGTACAAACATCTGATTCTGAACCATTACATAGCTTTGTCTGGATTTTTAAAATGGCTATGAGCTTAGAATGGTAAAAATAAATAAAAAGAATAAGCAGTTATGTACCTAGAAAATGTGTTTTCATTTTACTAGGTGAATGTTGGTTTATTATCTTTTATCATTCAAATATTATAGCCATTTTTTAGCATTCAAAAAAACCATAGTTCCATTCAGATATGGATACATCTATGCACCATTATTTATTTATTTTTTTTTTTCTTATTTTGCACCCTAGATATATCCTAGAGTATTTTGCACATGTTGGAACTTACAGAAAGTTCCATTTGAACAAATTTCATTTAGCTTTCTATGGAGAACTATAGGTTATAACATTTGTTTTTTTGTTTTTTTCTATTTGTTTCTGTCTCTTTCATTTGTCTGTGTCTTATTAGTAATTTACAGCTTTCTTCAGTTTTGTTCTAGTGTTCACCATTATTTTGTGACAAGTTATATAATGTGGTTTGAACTGGCATGTTTCATTTTATAATACTGAAGGTAAAGGGTCCAGACTGTCATTGAAATGTTGTTATTATTATTATTACTAGCCACATAGTGCAAGGAAGCCTGAGTCTTATGCTACACCAGCCAAAAAAAAAATTTGAGAGAGAGAAGAGGTAGGTAGGAGGGAATCACCAAGAAGGAGCCAAAAAAAAATCCTTCCCATCTTCACCCATCCTATCCCTCCAAATGTTTGTCTAGTTCAGCCTTAAATTTATTTAAGCTATCAACTTCCATAACAACAGATGGAAGTCTGTTCCAGCAATCAACTACCCACTGGCTAAAGGCCAAACTTCTGTACATCTATTCTACAACTGTCTTTCCTCAATTTAAATTTATGCTCCCTCAGGTTCTTAAACTCAGCTAGCAGAAGTATCCCACCAGCATTGAGCTTGCTCAAACCATTCAAGACCTCAATCAGATCACCCTTGCAAGTGCCTAGTCTCCTGATGCTGCAGCTTGCAGAACTTAAGCCTCTCTTGGTAAGAACACTGCTTTGTTCCTGTCACTAATCTTGTTTCCCTTCTCTATACTTGTTCTAGCAACTCTGTACAGTCCTTTCTAAAATGAGGTCTCCAGACCTGTATGCAGTACTCAAGGTGTGGCCTGATCATTGCCTTATACAAAGGGATAATCACCTTCTTGTCTCTGCTAGCAAAAATTCCTATATATTATTGACAAAATTCCATGTCTGCACTGCTCAGAGAACTTTATATCTGACTGCATCAATTACCCCCAAGTCTTTTTCATTCTCCACCTCCCTAGTGTAGTACCACACAGCTGATACATTCTCTTGGGTTATTGCTACCCATATACAGTACTTTGCATTTGTTAAACTTCAGTTGTCACTTCTCAGCCCATCTGCCTAACTTTTCTAGATCCTGTTGCAGTAGCATACTGTCTTTACTGTCATTAACAACCCTGCCAACCTTCATATCATCTGCAAACTCAGACATTAAGCCTGATATACTTTCATCGATATCATTGATAAATACACAAAACAACAACAGACCCAGTACCAAACCCTAGGGGACTCCACTAATAACATTAGTCCACGTAGTGGGCTTTGTCCATTTTATTACCACTCTTTGCCATCTCCCACTCAACCATCCCTTTATCGATTGCAGCAACTTAACTTGCCTTTAATGCATACCACTCAGGTTTGTACAGCAGTCTTCCATGTGCAACATTATCTAAAGCTTTACTGAAATCCAAGTATATGATATCAAAATTATTTTTTGCATCCAGTTCCTTTGTGACCACATTGTATATCCAATCAAATTGGCAAGACAAGACTTCCCCTTAACAAACCCATGCTGTGTCTGAACTATTACTGCAGTCTTGTCTAGGTGATCCTGCATCACCCCCAGGGTCCTGAGTTGGATATCATTATTCTTCTCTTTCTTGGTGATTCCTTTCTTCTTCTTCTCTCTCTCTCTCTCTCTTCTCTCTCTCTCTCTTCCTCTCTCTCTCTCTCTCTCTCTCTCAGGGTAACTCGGGAATTTTTTTTGTTTTGGCTGGTGCAGCATAAGCCTCAGACTTCCTTGCACCATATGGCTAATAATAATAATAATAATAATAATCACTTCTTTAACCAGTGACTCAATTATTTCCCCTAGAACAGAAGTTAAACTAAGAAGTCTATAATTTATTTGTGTCACCCTTTGAACCCCCTTTGTGAATTTGGGATACATTTGAAAATCTCCAGTTCATGGGGACCTCTCCTGAATCTATGGATGCTCTCATAATTATGGCTAAGGTTTGCTTACTTCCCTTGCTGCCTCCTTCAGTAAAACTGAATAGATTCCATCTGCCCCAGGAGCCTTTTTTATGTTTAGCTTCAACAATTTCTCCTCCACTTTGCTCTCCATTATTACAAAATCGTTTAGCTCCCTGTTAGAGTTTAGTAAACTTCTGTCCTCCCTTCTTTACAAAAATTCCTCATGTGTGAATGTAGATGCAAAATAGTCATTCAGTTTTTCAGCTATCTGAGCTGGATCATCAACAGTCAAACCACCAACATCAAATGGAACAATCTGATTCAATCCCCTTCCTTCCTTCGAACAATCTGATTCATCCCCTTCCTTCCTTCTATAGTTTAGATAAGTAAAGAAGTCTTTGTTATTTTTCTTTGCATTCTTTGCCAAAGATTTCTCGTAATCAGTCTTCGCTACTTAACCTCTTTTGTGACTTGATTATAGACTAGCTTATATATGCCATAGGCTTCTGTGTCACCTGATAATTCATATGCATCCCACGTAATTTTCTTCTCTGCCACGAGCCTCATTAGTTCATCTGACATCCATTTAGGTCTAAATCTTGAACAGTATTTCTTAGTTGGTATGAAAAGCCTAATAGCTTCCAAGATTAATTCTTTGAAGGCTTCCCATTTAGAATTCACTGTTTTAACATCATCAGTTGATCCCATTGTATAGAAATTAAAATCTGTCTGAGGCCACTGTAGTCACCTTTACCAAAACAAAAACCCTTCCCTTTACCCTTAATGGTAGTTACATCTTTAAGTAAATCCCACATCAGTACACTATCATCACTGTCACCTAGTGGTTCCTTTATCTGCAAATTCTTAATGCACAAATAATCACTGCTAATAAACTAGATCAAGAGTATTACTCTCTCTCTCTCTCTCTCTGCTGCTAAAAACATGCTGCTGCAGAAAAAAATTATCCTGTAAATCCACAGAAGTCTTGCTAATGTTAAAATTAAAATCCCCCATTACAAACATTCTGATTTACTGGCCCACTCTATTTCTCTGTACAGTTGTTCATTATATTCATTAGAGTCAGGCCTATAATGCACTTTTACTCTCAATTTTGCTTTCCCAGTGCTTATGTCACACCAAACTGACTCGACACTGCACTATCCACCCATGTCAACTGGCTGCACTTCCTTAGATTTTGTGTGTTTCTTAAATAATAGCATAACCCTCCTCCTTTCCTATCCCGTCTATCCTTTCTGTACACATTGTACTCCCCAAATTCCAATTCTGCATTGCTTATATCTGTGTGACACCATGTCTCTGATATCCCAACAATATCTGCCTTCAGTGTCTTGATCAGCACTTCAAATTGATGAATGAAAAAGGATCTAAATCTTGTGAATCTGAACATGTCCTTTAATTTTCTGTTTCCAAGTCATGTTTGACAGGTTTGTGTAAGAGAGGTAACCAGTTCTGAGTTTGATTCTTCACACAAGTGGCAGGTTAATCAAAAATGCTTTGCAAACCTCTTTTTTTTTTCTCTGCTGCTATTTATCTACACCGTATTTCAAAAAATTATGTTGTCATCAAAAGACATGATAAATACAATAATTAATGCACCCAGACTCATGCTGAGATAAAGATTTGGATGGAACAAATTACATCTAAATCAGTCAAGAGCACACTTAGGAAAATAGTTGATCAAAATGAAAAAAACAAAAAACTAAGCAATCTTCTCTAGGTCAAGGTAATGACTCTTACCATTCAACCTACCCCAGAGAACATTCCACAGCACCCATCAGAGTGAATTATATCAAACCCAGTAGTAGCTGAGTGATCAGAAGCAGGAATGCAGTAGCACATGCTCTTTGAGTAGACCTGGGTTCAAGCCCCTGACTACTAAATATGGTCACAGGACCGAACCTATTGGTAACTCTCTAGGAGGCTTCCAGATCAGCTAGTGTATAATCTTGCTACCTCTACTCTGCCAGATAGTGACTGGAGGGAGTCCGAGTAGTGTGTATGCGGGGAGCATTCTCGAGGCCATGTTATGTCAAGGATCTGGTTTACTAAAAATTTAAAATCTAAAAATTTCATTACTTCATACAGCATGACCCATCCACTTTTTTTCTTACTATTGAATACACCATGAATTGTCAAACTAATAGAGCAAGCTTATCTGCGAAAAGATCTAAACCTCCCAAGCACTTCCTAATTAATTTCACAAATATACGTGGTCTCAATTCTAATCTCAACGATGTCCATTTCCAATTGCAGTCTGCCAAACCCCATGTACTTTTTCTGACAGAATCTGTTATCGGTTGATTCAACTACTTCTCATCTCAGATGCCCAAATTATTCACTGCATGATTCCTTTCACCTCAAAGGTGGTACTTGTGTATATGTCCATTCTGATATTCCCTGTCAGAGACTTGGCAATTTGGAATCTCCTCTCTTTGATCTTCTCTGGCTTAAAATCTCTCTACCTCATTGTGTCAAATTCATCTGTTGTCTCTACCGTTCTCCCAACTCCACTAATCACTTAGAGCTCTTTGACTTCCTCTCTTTGCAACTCGAATTTCTCCAGTCCAACTTTCCTAACAGTGAGGTAATTTTCTTTGGCGATTTTAATGTTCAGAACTCCAGCTGGCTTCCGTTTTCAAGTCACATCGACCCAGCTTCTCGAGATGCTGAGGCTTTTGCAATTACTAATGACCTTTCACAGATTGTTCATTTACCTACAACAATATGGGACAATCCTAATCATACAGCCAACACGCTTGATCTTTTTCTCACAAACAACCCTTCCAAGTACACGGTCGAAGTGAGAGGTCCTTTAGGCACTTCAGATCGCAACTTGGTGATTGTTTCTTCTCGAATGGAGTCTTTATCTCTTGACTATTCCCAACCTCATGTTGTTTGGCATTACACGAGATTTCTTTTCTTCTTTTCCTTGGTCAGATTACTGTTTCAAAACTTCTGATGTCAACATTTGCTCAGATCGTGTCAGTGAAATTATTCTTGCAGGAATGGAATCCTTTATCCCATGCTCCACTTTAAAATCTCGTCCTTTATCTAAATCTTGGTTTTCCAATAAATGTGCTAAAGCTATTCAAGAGAAGAACGTTGCATATCGTAACTGGCTTGTTTCTAATTCTTCAGTTTCATTTTCTGCCTACACCAACGCTCTCAGCAATTGTAAAGCAGTTATTAATCAGTCCAAACTAGAGTTTGAATAGGCTAAGAGTAGAAAACTTGCTTCTTGCCCTAATGGTAGCTGAGCATTCTGGTCTCTTGCCAAAGCTATTGGCCGCAACTTTGGCCCATCTCTGCTCCCACCTCTGTCCAAACCAGATTGTTCTGTTGTCACTTCAGCCAAGGATAAAGCTGACCTGCTAGCATCACATTTTTCTTCCAACTCATGTATTAATGATCTTGGTAAAACACCTCCCACCATTCCAAAATGCTCCATTCAATGCCTCCTGTGGGCTTCCGTCAAAAGGATGTCAGAAGGATTTTGACAAATCTTGATGCTAAGAAAGCTCCAGGTCCCGATGGTATTTCTCCACTTGTTCTCAAAACCTGTGCTCCTGAACTGACTCCTATTCTTTGCCGCCTTTTTTCACTTTCTTATTCCAAAGGTGTTTTTCCTTCTGCTTGGAAATTTGCTCATATTCAGCCAGTTCCTAAAAAGGGTGACAAATCCCTCCCATCCAATTATTGTCCCATTGCAATTACTTCTACTCTTTCTAAAGTAATGGAGAAATCAATTAACCGCCAACTCTTAAACTACCTAGAAACCTTCCGTCTGATCAACAATCACCAGTATGGATTCCATCAGTGTCAATCCACTTGTGATATTCTGGCTTATGATACCCATTTATGGACTAATTCAATGGAAAAGTTCAGTAAAACACAAGTAGTTGCTCTTGACATCTCAAAGGCTTTCGATCGTATTTGGCATAAAGGTCTTCTAAACAAGCTTCCATCTTATGGTTTGCCAACTGTTTTTAGTAATTGGTTATCGAGTTTTCTCTCTGATCGCTCACTGAGGGTGGTGATAGATGACTCTGTCTTCTAACTTCTCCACTAATGCTGGTGTCCCCCAAGGTTCACTTCTTTCCCCACTCTTTTTCTCTTGTATATTAATGACCTTCTTCCATTGACTGGAAATCCTATCCATAGTTTTGCCAATGATAGCACATTGCATTCCACTTTCCATTTTGAGAAACCTTGCCCTGCTCAATCAGCTTCAACTTCTCGAAAATCTGCTACCAATTCCTTAAATGCCAATCTTCAGGTAATTCTGTAGTGGGGCAATGACAACTTAGTTGAAATCAACCCTTCTAAAACTCAGTCTTGTCTTATATCTCGCAAAAAGGATTCTTCTGCTCCTATGCTTATCTTTAGTGACACTCCGATTTCTAGGAAAAATGATATATCTCTTTTGGGGATTACCCTGACTTCTAATCTTTCTTGGCACAAGCACTTTACAAATATTGCTTGCTCTGCATCTAAAAAACTTGGATTTCTCTTTCGCTCTCAGCGTTACTTTTCTTCCAAATAGCTGCCCACTCTGCATAAATCGCAAATCCGCCCTACCATGGAATATTGTTCCCGCATCTAGGGTGGTGCCCAAACCTCTCTCAGGCTTCTTGATTCCATTCAGAAGAGGGCAGTTAGGTTAATTAATGGTTCATCTCTAACAGAGTCTCTCCACTCACTGTCTCATAGATGTACTGTTTCTGCTGCATGCCTCTTCTACAGATACTTCCATGGGCACTGTTCTTCTGAATTGGCTTCTATAATTCCCACTCTCTCTTTTAAAATAGTCCAAACATGTGCCGCCACCAGCCAACATCCATTTACTGTCCAACTTCAAACTCACAGAACAAACTTTTCATCTTCTTTGTTTATTCATTCAACTGCCGTTTTGTGGAACAACCTTCCTTCATATGTATTTTCTGAAAATTACAGAAGTTCAAGTCCAATGTCAACAAATATCTTCTTTCGTCTCTCAACCTCCAACCCAAGCATGGTACTAAGTACTATAGGTTCCAATACCTGTCATGTTTGGGGTTTACATAAAAAAAAAAAAAAATTATAGTAATTTCAGTAGAGCAAATAACAACCTACTCAATTAAACTTAGAGATAGGGAGGAAGTCAAGTTTCTCATTTCTGTTATACTTATAAATATTGCATCACTGCATATAATTACTTTTTCAGGCATATTCAGTAACCCTTCCATATCACTCCTTCAGTAATACTTAATTATCTTTGAATCATTTCATACTCTTTCTACTAGTAATGAATTGTTAATCACACTTTAAGTAACATTACAAATAAGTTATTTAATTTATAGTCATATAATAACTTTATGCTGTCTGAAAACTTTAGGAAGGTCAGTTCTGACTTTATCATGATAATGTAAAAGTTCGTTCTTTATTCCAGCCAAAACCAAACTTTAAACTTACAAGGATTGTGCCTCCATATTTTGGATCTCTGATGTCAGAATATGTCTTATCTCAGATCATCAGTATAGAAAGAGGGATGTATAGATATTGGGAAGCAAAAAAGAATAAGCAGTGGTAAATCATTTTATCCTTTTTAGAAATAATTGTAAGCTTTATTGATAAATCTATAATTTGTTTTTGAGTTTTAATTCTTTTTCTGAAAAATTTCTGCCTCTTTAGCTATTTATATTTTGCAATGGCATTGGCCAGATATTGCAAAAGCAAGAACATTTCATTGGAGATATTAAGTAATCTCTGCCAACTTTAAAAACTGGATTTTCTGTACTAAATTCTGTATTAAGGAAATTTACACTGTTATATATAAGAGCAGTCTTATTAAAGTTTGAGTTAGATTTGTTATCTCTAGAAATATTTAAAGTGTGAAAATAATTCTGAATGAGCACAAAACTATCCTTAAAAGTAGATACATATATATTGCGTATATTTGAATAAAATCATATGGGAAACAGCAATCCCAGAGCAACGTATCAACTCTGTGGTACTACACTGACAGTGGTAGAGAATGAAAAGTACCTGGTGGTAATTGTGTAGGCAGATATGAAGTTCTCTGATCAGTGCAGATGGGCTGCAAGAGTAGCTCATGGTGTCTTGTCAATGATATACAGGAATTTTTCTAGGAGGGATAAGGAGGTGATTATTCCCTTGTATAAGGCAATAGTCAGGCCACACCTTGAGTACTGTATACAGGTCTGGTGGCCTCATTTCAAGAAGGATGTAGAGCTGCTGGAACGGTACAGAGAAGGGCAACAAGGTTAGTGAATGGAACAAAGGGGTACTCTTATGAAGAAAGGCTTAAGTTTTGCAAATTACAGTGTCTTGAGACTAGGCATCAGCGAGGTGATCTGATAGAGGTGTATAAAGCCTTGAATGGTTTGAGCATGCTCAATGCTGATGGGATTCTTCCTCTTGCTCAGAATAATCACCTGAGAGGGCATAAATTGAAATTGAGGAAAGACAGATGTAGGATAGATGTACGGAACTTTGCCTTTAGCCAGCTGGTAGTTGGTTGGTGGAAGACTTCCATCCCTTGTTGTGGAAGTTGATAGCCTAAATAAATTTAAGGTCAGGTATTTTGAATGAACAAAGGGGTGAAGTGGAAGTGGGGTTGTTTTTTTTTTTTTTTTTTTGGCTGATGCTGCATAAGCTTTCTTTCTTGCATCATATGCCTCTACTAATGCTAATATCATTATATTTTTGTTATTTATCCATTAAAAAAGTACGTTTTCAGCGTAAAAAAAAAATTCTCACTCCAGATGATACTTTAGATTTTAAGTACTTGATTATTGTATACAATTCATTTTACAAAATGTATTTTGATTTCAACTTCTTTAGAATATTTAAGTAGTTGATATTTTCTTATATAAAACTTAAGTTTGAGAACTATAGTTTTGTGACAGTACAACACATATCATTCTATCTTAGTATGTAGGCAAAGAAATCTAGAAATCTAGTGTAATATAGATAGATAGTGTAAGAATAGTGTGATGTAATAGTGTAAATTGTTACAGTTAAAGGAGGGCAAGCCTTAAACAGGCATTTTCTAAGAACTATACCAGCTATTTCCAGAGTTTTGTCTTATTTGAAATCTGAGTACATCAGAGTTCATATTGTCATGACTGTTCTGGCGAAGGTTCTTTAGGTTAGGCTAGAACATAGCCAGTTTCTGGCTGGGTTCTACCCTATCCTAATTGGGTTATCACTGTACAAAATAGACAGGATTTCATACATAGTTGCCTTAGCCTAATAATGCTTGTATGCAACTATTTATACTGATGTTCATATCTGCTATATTAATGTGAAGGCCAGTTCTAGTTGACACACATTTATGAATACTTGGTTTTACGCTTGAAAATTGTATCCTAAAATTTGATTATACATTCATCTAATTCCTATATTTAGATTTTGTATTTAGACTCATGATGATAAATGGGAGGCAGGACCACTAATGTATGTGAATGAGTGAGATGATGGGTGTGTGAGAATGACCAGAATTATTAAGATTTGGAAAGAGTATTGTGAGACAAGCCTCACGATAGTACTCATTTAGAATAAATAAAAAAAAAAAAAGGAGACTAATATGGGCAGAGTAAGGAGAGACAGACAGATTTTCTGAAACCAGATTAAAGAAGTGGAAATTAGTGTGAACAGAAAGTGAAGATCAAAGAAGAAATGGATACGTGTGGTGAAAGAAGATAAGAAGACATGTGAGTAAAAGAAGGGGACAGACGAATGTTGAGGATAAAGACAAGAGTATCATCATTAGCCATTTTCAATCTATTGCAGGATGAAATGGCCTCTCCAGCAACTTTCTGGTTCCTTCTGTTTTGTGCAATGGCCATTCATTTACTACCCACCAACTCTTGAATTTCACCTGTCCATCTGCATTGTGGTCTTCCAGGTTTGCTTTTAGCTCCTCTTGGGTACCATTCTGTTATTTTATTAGTCCATCTATCATGTCTTTGAGTTATGTGTACTGCAAAGTCCATTTCAGTTCTTTAGTTTTGATCAGAGTGTCCTTTACTTGTGTTTGCTTGATAATCCATTTGCTTCTCTTATACAGCAGTCCGATTCCTAATATAATTCATTCCATTCTTCACTGTGTAGTTTTCAGCTTCTCTTCCATTCTTTTGGTGAGTGCCTAAGTTTCAGTTCCATAAGTCATGGTAGGGAGTAATAATGATTGATTAATTAATACTGGTTGATTAATTTACGTTTCAGACAAATTGGGATAGTTGCTCCTCAGTATGTAACTATATTTCCTGAATGCTATCTATCCGAAATTTATTCTTCTCATTACTTCCAGCCATTTATCGTTGTTACAGCTAATGTTCAAGATAAGTATATGAATCGACCCTTTCAATTTCTACTCCTTCAACAATTATAACCCTTTCCGTGGCATACTTGTTCATCATTACTTTTGTTTTAGCCATATTCATCTTTAGTCCAAATCCGTACTAACTCTGCATAACTGATTAACAGTTTCCCCTAATTCTTTAGAATCATGGCTTATGATCACAATGTCATCTGCAAATCGTAAATGGTTTAGGTACTCTCCATTAACATTGAATTCTTTCTGCAACCAGTCCAATCTTCTGAAAGCTTCCTCAAGGACAGCAGTAAACAACTTCAAAGATCTTTTGTCTCCTTGTCAAACTCCTATCTCAATTTTAAATTTTCTACTGTCTTTGTCTGGGGCACCTCTGCAGCCAGGTGGGCAGGAGCAGCAGTGCGTAGCACACACTTCTTGATCAGACCGGGGTTCGAGCCGGTGCTCACCAAATATGGAGGAATCGGAAAGGTCAGGAAATGACCACCGCATATCCCCAGAGCAATATGGCCTTAGTTGCTAATGCTCCTAAAAACCAAATAATAACAAAGTCTTTGTCTGGTCTAATAAAGGAGGTAGCATTCTCATATATTTTCTTCAAAATCATAATGTAAGGGGTGTCTATGCCTTGCCTGTCCAGCGCCTGAAACATTGCTTTATGCTGTGGAGTCAAATGCCTTTTCATAATCTACAAATGCCAGGCATAATAGTGTTTTATGTTCATTTGCTTTCGCCATTAGCTGTGACATTATGTGAAGGTGATTCATAGTTGAGAATCCTGTCCTAAAGCCAGCTTGCTCTTTCTGTTGATTCTCATCAAGTGTTCTTCCTAATCTATTAGTAATGATTCTTGTGAACTTGCAGATGTGGCACAACAAGCTAATTGGTCTATAATTTCCAATTTCTGATTTATCTACTTTCTTATGCAGCAAAATTACGATTGCATTATTCCACTCCGGGGGTCATGCCTTCCTAATGTAAAGAGTCTGGCCAGTTCCTATGCCTTGTATCTTCCTCCCAATTTTAACAACTCTACAGTAATTTTATCATCACCTGGAGCTTTTTGATTCTTCATTTTCTTCACTGCATATTCTATCTCATCAGGAAGGATATCGGGTATGTCATATTAGCATTAGTAGAGGCATATGATGCAAGAAAACAAGCTTATGCAGCATCAGCCAAAAAAAAAACAAAAAAACTTCCACTTCACCCTTCCGTTCATTCGAAATACCTGTCCAGCTGAGCCTTAAATTTATTTAGGCAATCAACTTCCACAACAAGGAATGGAAGTCTGTTCCACCAACCAACTACCCACTGGCTAAAGGCAAATTTCCGCACATCTATCCTAAATCTGTCTTTCCTCAATTTGAATTTATGCCCTCTCAGGTGATTATTCTGAGCAAGAAGAAGGATCCCATCAGCATTGAGCATGCTCAAACCATTCAAGGCTTTATACACCTCTATCAGATCACATCGCTGGTGCGTAGTCTCCAGACACTATAATTTGCAAAACTTAAGCCTTTCTTCGTAAGAACAACCCTTTGTTCCATTCACTAATCTTGTTACTCTTCTCTGTAATAGTTCCAACAGCTCTACATCTTTCTTGAAATGAGGCCTCTAGACCTGTATACAGTACTCAAGGTGTGGCCTGACCATTGCCTTATACAAGGGAATAATCACCTTATCCTTGCTAGAAAAATTCCTGTATATCATTGACAATACACCATGAGCTACTCTTGCAGCCTGTCTGCACTGCTCAGAGAACTTCATATCTGCCTACACAATTACCCTCAGGTCCTTTTCATTCTCTACCACTGTCAGTGTAGTACCACAGAGTTGATACATTGCTCTGGGGTTGCTGTTTCCCATATGTAGTACTTTACTTTTGTCAATGTTAAATTTCATTTGCCACCTCTCAGCCCATCTGCTCAACCTTTCCATATCCTGTCGCAGCAGCATAGCATCAGTAGTGTCCTCAACAACCCTGCCAACCTTTGTATCATCTGCAAACTTGGACATTAAGCTTGATATACCATCATCAATATTATTTATAAATACAGAAAACAATAATGGACCCAACACTGAACCCTGACGGACTCCATTAATAATTTTAGTCCACGATGATCAGTGTCCATTGATAACCACTCTCTGTCTTCTCCCCCGAACCACCCCTTTATCCATAACACCAATTTGCATCCAATGCTGCACTGCTCTAATTTGTGGCAGTCTTCCATGTGCAACAGTATTAAAAGCCTTTCTAAGATCCAAGTATATAATATCAAAGTTATTCCCTGCATCCAGCTCTTTTGTGACTGCATCATAGTATCCAATCAAATTGGTCAGGCAAGACTTCCCCTTAACAAAACCATGCTGTGTCCGAGCTATAACTGAAGTCTTGTCTAGATGATCCTGCAGTGCTTCTTTAACCAGTGCCTCCATTAATTTTCCTGGAACAGAAGTTAAACTCACAGGTCTATAATTACTTGTGTCAGCCTTTGATCCTCCTTTGTGAATTGGGGTCACATTTGCACGTCTCCAGTCTATGGGTATCTCCCCTGAGTCCAAGAAAGCTCTCATAATTATGGCTAAGGGTTTGCTTACTTCCTTTGCTGCCTCCTTTAAAATAACTGGATAGATCCCATCCACCCCAGGTGCCTTCCTTGTGTTTATCTTCAGCAATTTCTCCTCCACTTTACTCTCAGTTATTACAAGATTATCTAGCTTATTGCCAGAGTTGAGTACACTTCTGGCATTCCCCTCGCTGAATAACTCATGTGTGAATGTCGATGCAAAATATTCATTTAGTTTGTTAGCTACCTGAGCAGGATCATCAACAGTTGAACCATAGATATCAAGTGGACCAATCTGATTCATCCCCTTCCTTCTAGAGTTTACATAAGTAAAGAACTCTTTGCTGTTTTTCTTTGCATCCTTTGCCAAAGATTTCTCATAATCTGCCTTTGCCTGCCTAACCTGCTTTGTGACTTGGTTACAGACCAGCTTATATCTAACACAGGCTTCTGTGTCACAGGTTAATTTATATGTATCCCATGCATTTTTTCTTCTCTGCCATGTGTCTCATTAGTTCATCTGACATCCATTTAGGCCTAAACCTTGAACAATATTTCTTAGTTAGTATGTAAAGCCTAGTAGTTTCCAAGATAAGTTCTTTGAGTGCTTCCCATTTTGAATTTGCTGTTGGTAACATCATAAGTTGGTCCCACTGTATAGAATTTAAATAATGTCTCAGACCTACGAAAGCAATAACCTTTCCCTTTACTCCTGATGGTAGTTACCTCTTTGAGTAAATCCCACTTGAGCACACTGTGATCACTGCCACCTATTGGTTCCTTTATTTGCAGATTCTTAATGCATGAAGAATCACTACTGATATTCAAATCAATCACTACTGATATTCAAATCAATTACAATCATCCAATTAATCCACAAAAGCCTTGCTAGTGTGTGAGTGACCAACCCACAAATTCCAGTCAATATCTGGGAAATTAAAATCCCCCATTATAAGACTCTCTGATTTACTGGCCCACTCTATTTCCCCGTACAGTTTCTTATTATACTCATCAGAGGTCATTAGGCCTATAGCACACTCCTACTCTCAATTTTGATCTCCCAATGCTTATGTCACACCATACTGACTCGGCGCTGCATTGGCCAGCGATGTTGACTGGCTTCACTTCCTTGGATTTTATGTGTTTCTTAACTAATAGCATAACCCCTCCTTCCTTCCTATCCTTTCTGTAGACTTTGTACTCCCCAAATTCTAGTTCTGCATTCCTTATATCTGTGTGACTCCACGTTTCTGATATCCCAACAATATCCGCCTTTGAGCAATACCTCAAATTCATCAAATTTATTTACCAAACTCCTAGCTTTGGTGTACACGCAAGTATACATGCACCTGTTCCTATTCTTAGCTACCCTAACACAACCCATGTGTTTACTTGTACCGCAGTGACTCCCAGCAGTCTCTGAAATATCCTGCATCTTGTTTTCCAGGCTTCTGCTCATTCCAATAGAAGCAGTGCAAGAATCACTTTCACATCTGCCAGTGGCTACTGTTAATCTTTTAGTCCTTGTATCCCCCCAAGCTAGCAGTTTTCCGACTCACCTAACATTGCCTCAATAGCATCAGCAAATATTCTTGCACCCTTTCTATTTAAGTGTATCCCATCCCTGTAGAAGCAGTCTCTTCTGTTAACAAGTACAGACCAGGCTGAAAAAAATTCTACCCTTTGAGCCTTGCACCATCTTTCCAGGGCCGAATTTATCGACAAGGCTCTCATCATATATTCCCTCCTATCGTGTCTGGGCAGAATTGCAGACACTTTCAAATTCAAACATAATTCATGGCTTTTTTTCAACAGTGACCTGTACTTGTTAAGTAATTCAATAGCAGTCTTTCATAGATCTTTCTTATGCCACTGAGAAGTGCAATTGGACAATGAGTCCATTCAATCGTTTGGCTTTAATGGCAACTTTAATATCAGTTTTAAAAGAGTCCTGTTCAAGGGGATGGAAATATTCCTTCCTTGCGGCATGCATTGAACATGCCAAACAAATGAGTTGGGATTATTTTGAAGCTACGCTTTATCACCTCCCCCTCTATCAGGTCCATTTCAGGGCACTTGTTTTTTTTTTTTTTTTTTAGTCCCTACTGCATTCTCAAGTTCCCCCATAGTGAAGTCTTGTTCCTCTTCCTCACCTGGATATTCATTATGAAGCCTTTTAATCAGCTTCTGTTCCTTCCAAATCTCATCACAACATCCCTCCCGAATTTTGTTTCCCACCAGATGGTCTAAAATTAACTGAACACTTTCTCTCCAAGTCCAGGTTGTCACACCATTTGCTCCGATTGAACATGTCAAATCTTCAGCAGAATTTTATAGTTTTATAATACTTAATTTGTATACCAGAACCCAGGGGACAATGTTACCACTCAGCCTTACAACCTCTTTCCAAGATTGATATTTTTTATTTTGCAATAGTACATGTATAATTTCTTTTTACCTGCTGATACATTAAAGTTGCCTTTCCCAATGTTTACTACAGTGATATGCTTTTCTTGCTCTGTTAGTTTCTCTCCACAAAATCCACTGTCCACCACTCCACTGCCACATGCTTATTCTGGCATATCTTCATTGACATCACTGATGTTTCACTTAGCCACCTTTGTATCAATTGAACAATGTCATCACTATTCATTGTTCTCATTGTATCTGCTGTACTTTCACCTAAGCACATTAAGTCTGTACTTAATGTGCTTAGGTGAGAATCAAAAACACTTCAATTTACACTGAGTAAGGAGAATCTACTCAATTGACCCAGTATATAGCTTTGTTGTTGAAATCCTCTTTCCTCTAAATTGAACAAAATTATTCTGTGACCACTAGTGACCCAGTTAGGCTCTATCGACCATTGCTAATAAGGCGTGATCCACTCAACATACTGAACAGTGGTGCATTATACCTTCATGGGGCCCAACAAAACAAACAAATTATATGACCTAATAACTAAATATAAAATTTCATCAAAATTGGTAAAACCATTTTTAATAACACATAATTTTCAAATTAATCTTCAAGTAAAGTTCATTGACCTTGGCAGGTAGAAAGTTCAGTTACCAATAATAATTTACTTAAAAAATTTGCAATGAGTTTTTGAAACAGTGATTTTGGGGCCTTCTCTGATCATCTAGGCAGATGTCTTTTTAGCCTATAGGATAATGCACCACTGGTACTGAAAGTAACATCTATATTTTATGCACCATTTACAATAAAAAAGGTTGTGTAGTTTGATTGTTTATTCTGCACAACTAAGTTCTAGGGGCTTAGAACTTCCTCCAATTGACCACCTCTCATCTGAGTGTCCAGAAAAAAACACTACCAACTCTCTCTGCAACTGGGCCAATAAACTCTAGATTGTGAGCAATGTCATCATCGTGCTTGAAGTACATTTAAACCAAATCGAATTTATGACCTTCCATTTCTATACATTCATGAACCCCATAAGGAATACAAAAGCAGGCTACACATTTGTGTAATTCAGTTTTGCTCATTTTATGTTTTAATCAGCAGTCAATATTTATTTCACTTAAACTGCTTACAAAATTTGAACTACTTGTTATTATAAAGAAAATGGGCACTGTAAATTTAATATAAATCTCATAACTCAGCTGACACCTGAACTAGTGAGTAACTTATATACTGGAAGCATTAGCAGCATTCCAGAACTGCAATGCTGCTGTTGTTGGTTGATTGACATCAGCAGTGGTTTGAGTAATTTACTCAGTGTCAGCAGTGATGCACTTCTGGTATGGGTGTGGAGTTGGGAATTGTGGGAATTAGAAATATTTTCATCCATTTGTAACCTCAGTGAACATAGGATCTAAACAGTGAAGTTTGGATCCTGAGATGAATAGGGCTATTCAAGATGACATCAGCTAGAGTATCTCACACCTACAATTTGGGGAGGGGGACAAGCGGCCTAGTGCTTGCACATATCCCACTTCTGGTGTGTTGACAGAAGTCTGCAAGAATATTTTCATGATCTAAATAAGGGTATGTCATCGCTGTATATTCCAGAGCAGGTACAGCAATTCCTTGGCATAGGCGCAAAGATCTCACATCAGACAGTCAAGTCTCATAATGTCGGCAGTTTTTCTTGCCCTTGAAACACCATAGACAGCAATATGACCGACTCGGCAGGTTTGCAGTTGGTAATCACTTTTGGACTGGTGACCAGTTCAAAGGAGGAAACATCATAGGGTATGACACTCTGTGGAGTGCCAAGATGATCTCAATTTTGTTATTGATTACATACTTCTTTTTAGGTTGGTAGATTACTTTTCATATTTTCCAATTTCCAAGCTTGGAAATTGGATAGGTTATCTATGAAGACATGTTTGTTTCCTTTAGGAAGGATCTCAGTTACATAGTCTCAATCTTCTGTTGTCCACATGCATACAATACAGTGTTTATGAGTCTTAATAGGAAAAGTTTGGTATTGGCAGGTCCATGACCAGTAAATAAGAATGCTGCCTGGAGGCAAAGCTGAAACCATAGTCATGCTTTTTTTGGTCTGAAATCTTCACATGTGGGATGAATTTCTTTGTAATGCTCTCTTTGGTAACATTGTCCCATGTCTCTTGCCAAATTTGCAGAAGGAAAAGGTCAACAGCAATAGCTACCATTTCAATACTGTAATGTTTTTTTATCTAGTCATTTACCTATCACCAGATTCCAGCAAAAAGACCTAAAATAGAGCATTGAGGGCATCCCCTAATAGTAGTTTTGCTGATGGTATAATATTTTGTTTCCACTGCTATCATCCTTCCAGAGAATTAGTTTTTGTTCTCAAAGAAAGAGCAACTAATGTTCCTCTTTCTTCAAGAATTGTTTTATTTGTTTAGTGACAAAAATTTTGTACTTTAAGAAGTTGCAATATATGGAATAGGATTATATTTAATTTTGTGAAAAGATTATATTTAACTAAGTGAAAATCAAAATAACATACCTTTATTTTAGGGCATGGCCTTATTTTCCTGATTTCAGAATTATTAGTGATTTGATAGTCGGTGTCTTGGGAGCTGGAAACATTTCTAAAGCAAGTAAGTTCAAATATTGCTGTATGAAGTTTAAATATTGTCACTTTTTATTCTTCCCCAATTTTACAGCTGTGCAGGATTGGATTAATCTGTAGTCTATTGTAGCTATAACCTTCCATTCCATATTAAAATCTATTACCTATCACTGGTGTGTGATAGCTAACAGATGTCTAGTAGACTGAGTTAGTAATTAGATATTAATTTTTAAAAAAATATATCCATTAGTCCTAGAACCATTTAATTCATCCTCACTTTTATCATTTTTATGTAGTTCTGTTTTTACAACTATGAGGTGGGCTATAAGAAAATACGTATCAAAAATTTGCTATAACTTTTAAAGATAAGTGTTTCTACCGATTTCTGAAATAACTCTTACAAAGCATTTTTTTTACATATTTTTTTACTCTTTTTTTTATTATTTTTTATTTTTATGTAAAGCCCAAGCACGAGGGATATTAGAACCTATAGTACTTACTACCATGCATGAGTTGAGAATTGAGAAGATAAAAGAAGATACTTTGGCACATCTTCATAAAAAAGTCACATGGACTTAAATCAGTATGTCTGGCTATCTTATTAGTCTTCACTTGCCAAATGAATGTCTCAAGTACCCATATATTTAAGTACCTATTTTCTTCCATTTTGTGTGATGAAGGAAATATGGGCCAAAAAATTATTGCTCTATCATTCTCCACAAAACAATTGCTTTTTAGAAATTTTGTGAGGTTTTTGTAGCTTCCATTGAAAGTTTTCAAAATTTGGTGAATAGTCTTATAGTTTAGCTGACTCTTTCTGTGTCTCCCATTCATCTGATGGACTTCCATTAACTCATTCTTACTCTACATATTGGTAGTGGCAAATGATGCAAGAAAGCAAGCTTGTACATCATCAGGAAAAAAAAAAAAAAAAAGAAGAAACCCTTTCCATTTCACCCATCTGCCCCCTAAATAGTTTGTCTAGCTCTACCTTAAATTTATTCAAGCTATCCACTTCCAATACAATAGATAAAAGTTTATTCCAGCAAACAACCACCCACACTGAAATTTCTGCACATCTATTCTGCAACCATCCTGCCACAATTTGAATTTATGCATCCTCACATGTGTAGTCAGAGCAACAGGAAGAATCCCATCAGCATTGAAATTGCTCAATCCATTTAAAGACATAAACATTTCAATCAGATCATCTCACAGGTGCCTACTCTCCAGATGCTGCAATATTTGCAGAACTGGGGCCTTTCTTGTAAGAGCACCCATTGTTCCCCTCACCACTCTCATTGCCCTATTCAATCAGATCTACATACTTCCTGAAATTAGACTTCCAGACCTGTATGCATTACTCAAAATGTAGCCTGACCATTGCCTTATACAATGAGATAATCATCTCATTATCTCTGCTAGCTAAATTCCTGTAAATCCTTGAAAAAAAGCCATGAGCTGTCTTCACTGCTCAGAGAACTTCATATCTGACTGCAGAATTACCCCATGTCTTTTTTATTTTGCGCTGCCCTGAGAGTAGTACCACACAGTGGTTAAGTTACTCTAAGATTGCTGTTACCCATGTGCAGTACCTTGTTTGTCAAGGTTAAACTTCATTTACAATTTCTCAGCCCATCTGCCTAATTTTTCTAGATCTTGCAGCAGCATACCTTCATTACTGACATTAACCACCCTATCAACCTTTGTGTCATCTGAAAACTTAGACATTAAGCCTGATACATTCATCAGTATCATTAATAAATACAGAAAACAACAATGGGCTGGGTCCATTGTTGTGTATCTGTACATGCAGATCTGTGCTGTGCCCGTTGATAACTCTTGGGGAACTCCACTAATAACATTAGTCTGTGAAGAGCAGTGCCCATTGATAACGACTCTCTGTCTTCTTCCACTTAAGCATCCCTTTATCCATAGCAGTAACTTGGCTTAATGTCAATCTGTTCCAGTTTGTACAGCAGTCTTTTATGTGCAATGGTATCAAAAGCTTTCCTGAAATCCAAATATGTCATATCAAAATTATTTTTTGCATTCAGTTCCTATGTTACTGCATCATAGTATCCAATCAAATTGGTCAGAAAAGATTTCCCCTTAACAAACCCATCTCAAAACTTATTGACAACAACATGTAGTGCAGATAGGTTCACTCTATTAAATCTATATAAGAATAGTCTGAACAGAAAAGGACTATGGAGATCATATATTACTCAGAAACAAAAAGTGCTCTTAGATGGTTTGATATCTGTGCAAAAGCTAATGAACCAGCATTTTCCATTAGAAGAAAGTAACTTGCAGTAAATTATGCCTATAAAATGGATTCTCTTCCAAGACTATCAGATCATTGTACCATCAACCCTCTTTGATGATAAATAGAAACATGTATATACAAATTGTCGACACTTTAATCAATCATTAGGCATCCATCTCCAAGAAGGAAAATGTTTAGCAGAAGTACAAAAGAACATACCACTTAATGGACCAATCAACCAAATTATGTCTTGTAACCTCTCCTTACAAGGGTGTAACAGAAAGCCCCTCCACAACCAAACTTCCAATAGCTAATACAGCACACAGATAACACTTTTATGGATTACATGTAGATCTGTACAGACAGGGAAATATCAGTAAAATATCTGCAATTCATTTACCACTTGAATATACTTTCAAACCACTGAACACAGAAAGGAATGATTTACATGGATTTCCTCAGTAAAACACAAACCCTAAAACACACGCACAATTCACTCTACCGAGTGCACTACCAAATTAGGCAATTGTTGACTGCCAAAGAACGACGGGAGAAAATGAAAATGAAAACGAGGAAGATGAAAAGACAGGTTTTTGCTGGATTCCAAGGATATACATGTATACCAAGAAATAAAATGGCTGACTAAGCAGCAGAAACAGTAAGGTACTAAGCTATAGACCCAGCAGGCATACAGTTTTTGATCCAACCTAATGATTATAAAGAAATAGGAAAAAGCCATCATGAACAGTAGCAAATATGTCAGACATAAACTTGTTCAGATAAAACAAGAAATTGAAATCAGAATGGCTAGCTTCCAAAAATCAAGGAACAGTTTTAATGAGATTAAGGATCAGCAATACCTTATATCATGCACTCTTTCCTTCTCAGGCTGATTACCTCTGATTTAGACTGATTTCTTGGACTAATTATCTCAGCCTCATGGTTTGTTTTTTTTTTTTTTTTTTTGTGAAAACCCCAAACACGAGAGGTATTAGAACTTATAGTACTTAGTACCATGCTGGGTTGGAGGTTGAGAAGACAAGAGAAGATATTCGTTGACATTAGAATTGAACTTCTGTAGACTGTAATTTTCAGGAAAGAAGGTTGTTCCAGAAAACAACAGTCGATCGAATAAACGAGGAAGATGAAAAGTTGGTTCTTTGATTTTGAAGTTGGACAGTAAATGGATGTTGGCTGGTGGCGACACATGTTCAGACTGTTTTGAAAGAGAGAGAGCGGGAATTATAGAAGCCAATTCAGAAGAACAATGCCCATGGAAGTATCTGTAGAAAAGGCATTCAGCAGAAACAGTACATCTATGAGACAGCAAGTGGAGGGACTCTGTTAGAGATGAGTCATTAATTAACCTAACTGCTCTATTCTGAATGGAATCTAGAAGTCTGAGAGAGGTTTTGGGGACACCACCCCAGATGTGAGAACAATATTCCATGGTAGATGGGATTTGCAATTTGTACAGAGTGAACAGCTGTTTGGAAGAAAAGTAACAGTGAGAGCAAAAGAGAAAACCAAAGGTTGCTTACATGCAGAGGAATGTTTTAGATGTCTTTGCCCCACTGGAGAATTACCTGAAGATCGGCATTTAAGGAATTGGTAACAGATTTTTGAGAAGTTGAAGCTGATTGAGCAGGGCAAAGTTTCTCAAAATGGAAAGTGGAATGCAATGTGCTATCATCAGCAAAACTATAAATAGGATTTCCGGCAAATGGAAGGTCATTAATATACAAGAGGAAAACAGTGAGGGAAAGAACTGAACCTTGGGGGACACCAACATTAGTGGAGAAGTTAGAAGACAGAGAGCCATCTACCATCACATTCAGTGAGCGATCAAAGAGAAAACTGGATAACCAATTACAAAAAACATTTCGCAAGCCATAAGATGGAAGCTTGTTTAGAAGACCTTTATGCCAAACACGATTGAAAGCCTTTGAGATGTCAAGAGCAACTGCTTGTGTTTCACCAAACTTTTCCATTGAATTTGTCCATAAATGGGTAACATAAGCCAAAATATCAGTAGTGGATTGACACTGACGGAATCCATACTGGCGATCATTGATCAGATTGAAGGTTTCTAGGTAGTTTGAGTTGGCGGTTAATTGATTTCTCCATTACTTTAGAAAGAGTAGAAGTAATTGCAATGGGTGATAATTGGATGGGAGAGATTTGTCAGCCTTTTTAGGAACTGGCTGGATATGAGCAAATTTCCAAGCAAAAGCAAAAAACACATTTGGAATAAGAAAGTGAAAAAAGGCAGCAAAGAACAGGAGTCAGTTCAGGAGCACAGGTTTTGAGAACAAGTGGAGAATACTATCAGACCTACAGCTTTCATGGTGTGAGAACTGTAATACAAAACAGTCAGCACATATTAGTAGAATGCTTGCCGTATGGAAGATAAATGTGAATTAGCATTAGTAGAGGCATATGATGCAAGAAAGCAAGCTTATGCAGCATCAGCCAAAAAAAAAAAAAAAAACCCACTCCCATTTCACCTCTCCGTTCGTTCGAAATACCTATCCAGCTGAGCCTTAAATTTATTTAGGCTATCAACTTCCACAACAAGGGATGGAAATCTGTTTCACTAACCAACTATCTGCTGGCTAAAGGCAAATTTCTGCACATCTATCCTACATCTATCTTTCCTCAATTTGAATTTATGTCCTCTCAAGTGATTATTCTGAGCAAGAGGAAGAATCCCATCGGCATTGAGCATGCTCAAACCATTCAAGGCTTTATACACCTCTATCAGTTCACCTCGCCAGTGGCTAGTTTCCATACACTGTAATTTGCAAATCTTAAGCCTTTCTTCATAAGAGCAACCCTTTGTTCCATTCACTAATCTTGTTGCCTTTCTCTGTACCTATCCCAGCAGCTCTACATCCTTCTTGAAATGAGGCCTCCAGACATGTATACAGTACTCAAGGTGTGGCCTGACCATTGCCTTATACAAGGGAATAATCACCTCCTTATCCCCGTTAGAAAAATTCCTGTATGTCATTGACAAGACACCATGAGCTACTCTTGCAGCCCGTCTGCACTGAGTAGCTCATGGTGTCTTGTCAATGATATACAGAATGAGCTTTTCTTTTCTGAAGAAAACAGTGCATTAACCTAAAAGACATTCTGAAGGACAAAGAATAAGTAACAACAATCTTTTAAATTCCCGAAAACAATCACTTTATATCATATTGAGGCAGCGTTAGGTGGGTCGGAAAAATGCTAGCTTGGGGGGCAGCCACTGACAGAGGTGAAAGTGATTCTTGCACTGCTTCTATTGGAATGAGCAGCAGCCTGGAAAACAAGATACAAGATATTTCAAAGACTGCTGGGAGTCATTGCGGTACAAGTAAACACATGGCGGCTCCGTAGCCAGGTGGGAAGGAGCAGCAGTGCATAGCACACGCTTCTTGATTTAGACCGGTGTTCGAGCCCGTCACCACCAAATATGGAGGATGCAGAAAGGTCAGGGAATGACCACCGCATATCCCCGGAGAAATATGGCCTTAGTTGCTAATGCTCCTAAAAAAAAAAAAAAAAAAATCAAACAAAACAACAACAAGTAAACACATGGATTGTGTTAGGATAGCTAAGAATAGGAACAGGTGCATGTATACTTGTGTGTACACCAATGCTAGGAGTTTTGTAAATAAATTTGATGAATTTGAGGTATTGCTCAAAACATCAAAGGCAGATATTGTTGGAATATCAGAAACGTGGTGTCACACAGATATAAGGAATGCAGAACTCGAATTTGGGGAGTACAATGTGTACAGAAAGGATAGACAGGATAGGTTATGCTATTAGTTAAGAAACACATAAAATCCAAGGAAGTGAAGCCAGTCGACATCCGCTGGCCAATGCAGTGTCAAGTCAGTTTGGTGTGACATAAGCATTGTGAGATCAAAATTGAGAGTAGTAGTGTGCTATAGGCCTAATGACTATGATTATAATAAGAAACTGTACAGGGAAATAGAGTGGGCCAGTAAATCAGAGAGTCTTATAATTGGAATTTTAATTTCCCAGAAATTGACTGGAATTTGTGGTTTGGTCACTCACACACTAGCAAGGCTTTTGTGGATTTATTTGATGATTGTTTTCTACATCAGCATGTTCAGGAGGCAACTAGAGGGAGTAATACTCTTGATCTGATTATCAGTAGTGATTCTTCATGCATTAAGAATCTGCAGATAAAGGAACCACTTGGCAGTGATCACAATGTGCTGAAGTGAGATTTACTAAAAGAGGTAACTACCATCAGGGGTAAAGGGAAGGGATTTTGCTTTCGTAAAGGTGACTACAATGGTCTGAGACAGTATTTAAATTCTATACAGTGGGACCAACTGATGATGTTACCAACAGCAAATTCAAAATGGGAAACATTGAAAGAACTTATCTTGGAAGCTACTAGGCTTTACATACCAACTAAGAAATATTTTTCAAGGTTTAGGCCTAAATGGATGTCAGATGAACTAATGAGACATATGGCAGAGAAGAAAAATGCATGAGATACATATAAAGTAATGGGTAACATGGAAGCCTATGATAGGTATAACTGGTCTATAACCAAATTACAAAGGAGTTTAGGCAGGCGAAGGCAGATTACAAGAAATCATTGGCAAAGGATGCAAAGAAAAACAGCAAAGAGTTCTTTACTTATGTAAACTCTAGAAGGGGATGAATCAGATTGATCCACTCGATACTGATGGTTCAACTGTTGATGATTATGCTCACGTAGTTAACAAACTAAATGAATATTTTGCATCAACATTTGCACATGAGGAGTTATTCAGCGAGGGGAATGCCAGAGGTGTATTGAACTCTAGCAGTAAACTAGATAATCTTGTAATAACTGAGAGTAAAGTGGAGGAGAAACTGTTGAAGATAAACACACAAAATGCACCTGGGGTGGATGGGATCTATCCAGTTATATTAGAGGAGGCAGCAAAGGAAGTGAGCAAGCCCTGAGCCATAATTATGAGAGCTTTCTTGGACTCAGGGGAGGTACCCATAGACTGGAGATGTGCAAATGTGACCCCAATTAACAAAGGAGAACAAAGACTGACACAAGGAATTATAGGCCTGTGAGTTTAACTTCTGTTCCAAGAAAATTAAACTAATGGAGGCACTGATTAAAGAAGCATTGCAGGATCATCTAGACGAGACTTCAGTTATAGCTCGGACACAGCATGGTTTTGTTGAAAACATGCTTGACAAATTTGAATGGATACTGTGATGCAGTCACAAAAGAATTGTCTTGCCTGACCAATTTGATTGGATATTATGATGCAGTCACAAAAGAACTGGATGCAGGGAATAACTTTGATATTATATATTTGGATCTTAGAAAGGCTTTTGATACTGTTGCACATGGAAGACTGCTGCACAAATTGGAGCAGTGTGGCATTGGAGGGAAATTGCTGCTATGGATAAAGAGATGGTTGAGGGGAAGAAGACAGACTGGTAATCAATGGACACTGCTCATCGTGGACTAATGTTATTAGTGGAGTCCCTCAGAGTTCAGTGTTGGGTCCATTATTGTTTTCTGTGATTATAAATGATATTGATGATGGTATATCAAGCTTAATGTCCAAGTTTGCAGACGATACAAAGGTTGGCAGGGTTGTTAAGGACACTACTGACACTATGCTGCTGCAACAGGATCTGGAAAGGTTGAGCAGATGGGCTGAGAGGTGGCAAATGAAGTTTAACACTGACAAATGTAAAGTACTACACATGGGAAACAGCAACCCCAGAGCAACGTATCAACTGTGTGGTACTACACTGACAATGGTAGAGAATGAAAGGGACCTGGGGATGGTTGTGCAGGCAGATATGAGGTTTTCTGAGCAGTGCAGACGGGCTGCAAGAGTAGCTCAAGGTGTGTTGTCAATGATATATAGGAATTTTTCTAGCAGGGATAAGGAGGTGATTATTCCCTTGTATAAGGCAATGGTCAGGCCACACCTAGAGTACTGTATACAGGTCTGGAGGCCTCATTTCAGGAAGGATGTAGAGCTGCTGGAACGAGCACAGAGAAGGGCAACAAGATTAGTGAATGGAACAAAGGGGTGCTCCTACGAAGAAAGGCTTAAGTTTTGCAAATTACAGTGTCTGGAGACCAGACACCGGCGAAGTGAATGATAGAGGTGTATAATGCCTTGAATGGTTTGAGCATGCTCAATGCTGATGGGACACTTCCTCTTGCTCAGAATAATCACCTGAGACGGTATAAATTGAGATTGAAGAAAGACAGAGGTAGGATAGATATGTGGAAATTTGCCTTTAGCCAGCGGGTAGTTGGTTGGTGTAACAGACTTCCATCCCTTGTTGTGGAAGTTGATAGCCTAAATAAATTTAAGGCTCAGCTGGACAAGTATTCGAACGAACGGAGGGGTGAAATGGAAGTGGGTTTTTTTTTTTTTTTTTTTTTTTTTTTTTTTTTGGCTGATGCTGCATAAGCTTGCTTTCTTGCATCATATGCCATGCCTCTGGTAATGCTAATATATTATGACTAGCTGAAAATTTTGATATCCATGTCAAAGTGGTACTTATAGACAACAAAATACTGCCAAACCACTAGATCTGGTGCAATATGACCTAAGAAGTTGTGCTATAAAAAACTCAACCAACCATTTGCCTGCACATCCTACCATGTAATGTTGTTCTTGCCTCTTGAGTGTTGCCTTGAAACTCTTAAATCCCAAAACCTTATCCAAAAAGAGAGCATTAAGGTTAATTAATGATCTCTTCCCTCCATTCACTGGCACACTAATGTTGAGTTTCTGCTCTATGCTTTTTCCTTATATATATTTCTATGTTCATGTGATAGCTGCAATTCGTCCTCTGAATTAACATCTGTAATTCCACATTTTTCTTCCAAACCAATCTGAACATAGTCCTGAACTGGGGAACGGTTTCATTCACAGTTTAACTCTAAAGTTAACAAATGGAAGTTTTCTTCATTTATCTTTTATGTCTTGTTTTTTGAGGTATTGCACAAAACATCAAAGGCAGATATTGTGGGGATTTCAGAGATGTGGTGTCACACAGATATAAGGAATGCAGAACTGGAATTTGGGGAGTACAATGTCTATAGAAAGGATAGACAGGATAGGAAGGGAGGAGGGGTTATGCTATTAGTTAAGAAATACATAAAATCCAAGTAAGTGAAGCCAGTCGACATTGATGGACAGTGCAGTGTCGAGTCAGTTTGGTGTGACATAAGCATTGGGAGATCAAAATTGAAAGTAGGAGTGTGCTATAGGCCTAATGACTCTGATGAGTATAATAAGAAACTGTACAGGGAAATAGAGTGGGACAGTAAATCAGAGAGTCTTATAATGGGGGTTTTAATTTCCCAGATATTGACTGGAATTTGGGGGCTGGTCAGGCTTTTGTGGATTTATTGGACGATTGTTTTCTACATCAGCATGTTCGGGAGGCAACTAGAGGGAGTAATACTTTTGATTTGATTATCAGTAGTGATTCTTCATGCACTAAGAATCTGCAAGTAAATGAACCACTAGGTGGCAGTGATCACAGCGTGCTGAAGTGGAATTTACTCAAAGAGGTAACTACCATTAGGGGTAAAGGGAAGGGTTATTGCTTTCGGAAAGGCGACTACGATGGACTGAGACTGTATTTAAATTCTATACAGTGGGACCAACTGATGATGTTGCCAACAGCAAATTCAAAATGGGAAGCATTCAAAGAACTTATCTTGGAAGCTACTAGGCTTTATATACCAACTAAGAAATATTGATCAAGGTTTAGGCCTAAGTGGATGTCAGATGAACTAATGAGACATATGGCAGAGAAGAAAAATGCATGGGATACATACAAATTAACACGTGACACAGAAGCCTATGATAGATACAAGTTGATATGCAACCAAGTTACAAAGGAGGTTAGGCAGGCGAAGGCAGATTACGAGAAATCCTTGGCAAGGGATGCAAAGAAAAACAGCAAAGAGTTCTTTACTTATGTAAACTCTAGAAGGAAGGGGATGAATCAGATTGGTCCACTTGATATTGATGGGTCAACTGTTGATGATCCTGCTCAGGTAGCTAACAAACTAAATGAATATTTTTTTCATCGACATTCACACATGAGGAGTTATTCAGCAAGGGGAATGCCAGAGGTGTATTCAACTCTAGCAGTAAGCTACAGAATCTTGAAATAACTGGGAGTAAAGTGGAGGAGAAACTGTTGAAGATAAAGGAGGCAGCAAAGGAAGGAAGCAAACCCTTAGCCATAATTATGAGAGCTTCCTTGGACTCAGGGGAAGTACCCATGGACTGGAGATGTGCAAATGTGACCCCAATTCACAAAGGAGGATCAAAGGGCGACACAAGTAATTATAGACCTGTTAGTTTAACTTCTGTTCCCGGAAAATTAATGGAGGCACTGGTTAAAGAAGCACTGAAGAAAATCATCTAGACGAGACTTCAGTTATAGCTCAAACACAGCATGGTTTTGTTAAGGGGAAGTCTTGCCTGACCAATTTGATTGGATACTATGATGCAGTCACAAAAGAACTGGATGCAGGGAATAACTTTGATATTATATACTTGGATCTTAGAAAGGCTTTTGATACTGTTGCACATGGAAGACTGCTTCACAAATTGGAGCAGTGTGGCATTGGAGGCAAATTGCTGCTATGGATAAAGGGGTGGTTGAGGGGGAGATGACAGAGAGTGGTAATCAATGGACACTGCTCATCATGGACTAATGTTATTGGTGGAGTCCCTCAGGGTTCCGTATTGGGTCCATTATTGTTTTCTGTATTTATAAATGATATTGATGATGGTATATCAAGCTTAATGCCAAAGTTTGCAGACGATACGAAGGTTGACAGGGTTTTCAAGGACACTACTGACACTATGCTACTGCAAGAGGATCTGGAAAGGTTGAGCAGATGGGCTGAGAGGTGGAAAATGAAGTTTAACATTGACAAATGTAAAGTACTATATATGGGAAACAGCAACCCCAGAGCAACGTATCAACTCTGTGGTACTACACTGACAGTGGTAGAGAATGAAAGGGACCTGGGGGTGGTTTTGCAGGCAGATATGAGGTTTTCTGAGCGGTGCAGACGGGCTGCAAGAGTAGCTCATGGTGTATTGTCGATGATATATAGGAATTTTTCTAGCAGGGATAAGGAGGTCATTATTCCCTTGTATAAGGCAATGGTCAAGACACACCTAGAGTACTGTATACAGGTCTGGAGGCCTCATTTCAAGAAGGATGTAGAGATGCTGGAACGAGTACAGTGAAGGGCAACAAGATTAGTGAATGGAACAAAGGGGTGCTCTTACGAAGAAAGGCTTAAGTTTTGCCAATTACAGTGTCTGGAGAATAGGCACCAGCGAGGTGATCTGATAGAGGTGTATAAAGCCTTGAATGGTTTGAGCATGCTCAATGCTGATGGGATTCTTCCTCTTGCTCAGAATAATCACCTGAGAGGGCATAAATTCAAATTGAGGAAAGACGGATGTAGGATAGACGTGAGGAAATTTGCATTTAGCCAGCGGGTGGTTGGTTGGTGGAACAGACTTCCATCCCTTGTCATGGAAATTGATAGCCTAAATAAATTTAAGGCTCAGCTGGACAGGTATTTCGAACAAACAGAGGGGTGAAGTGGAAGTGGTTATTTGTTATTTATTTATTTTTATTTTTATTTTTTTTGGCTGATGCTGCATAAGCTTGCTTTCTTGCATCAAATGCCTCTACTAATGCTAATAACCCTCTGTTTCATATATTTTCTGAAAAATTACGATCTACACATCTAATTCATTTCATACATCAACAAGTGTCTTCACAACCATACTTATTAGAGTATTGTAATGTTCAGTACATTTATGGTAGGGGTTACCATAAAATAAAGAAGAAAGCATTATTAAAGAAAGTTTCTGGATGAATTCATAGAGTTTGAGGACAATAAAGATGAAGAAAAGGATAAAGAGTGCTATAAAAATGATATTGTTTGCATTGATATTTGCCAAACAAGATTAAGTCAGTTTTTCACTGGCAAGTGTAGGAATACAACTTGTATTATATACATTTATAAATGATGAGAAGAAAGTCTTGTTCAATTATTAGGTTTCTATAAATTTTTTTGGCTATAAACCTGAAGGTATCATATTATGTTCATGTTGCCTAAATAAACTTCCATTTCAATTGAAAATATTAGTATGAAAATGTACTGTAAGGAGGGAATGTTATTTTTTTTTTATGTATACAAGAGAGTAATATCATAGTAAATGACACAAATTCTATAGAAATTGGCATTTCCTTCAATTTCTTTAAGCTTCTGAAAAAGGGAGCATGATAGATATAAAAACATCAAGAATCCCTGTTATACTTTCTGTATGACTCATTAATTTTCTAATTTATGCAGTCTTTTGTTTTTGCTCTGTTGTTAGTGAGTGATTTGAAGTTGATAGAAACTCTGGTTACCTGAATTTTGTGGGGAAAGAAATTGCCATTGATATTCCTATAAGTCACCTGTAGAGGAAGAATCTGAAAAAAAAAAGCTCATAATTAAAAACCAAAAGAAATGAAGAAAACCTTTGAGACCAGGGACAGTATTGTTGCCTCAGTACAAAATTATATCTAAACTATTAATTAGTTGAATATTAGTTGATTGCTGGAACAAATTACCATCTGGTGTTGTGGAATGGGTCAAACAGATGATATGGAAAATGTGGGTTTTTTTGTTTTTTTTTTGACTGTGTAAACTTGCTTTCTTGCATCATTTGTCACTACCGATACCAATTAACATTCATATTTATTCGTATGAACATTTAAGACTCATAACATGTGAAAAGCTACAAAGATTAATTATTCTAAAATTTGACACTGTTAAACTTGCATTTCTTTCCCAATCAGTTACAGATCCCTCAACACTTTTCATCTGCCCTCTTGTTTGGACACTAGCAAATTTTCTGTCAGTGTAATAGCACCTGAAATACCTGCACAAATTTCTAAGGGCAAACTCAGAATGACATGTAAGGAAAGAAGACTTTTTTACCTTAGTTTTGCTTTTTTTTTTTGTTGCATTATTTTTGCTTTATTATGTACAGTTAAATTTTTAAAATTCATTTTTCTCACACATGCATTTTATATCTGATAATCCATACTTTCAGCTAATCTGGATATCACATGCATAGAATTAACTTGGATAAAAGAAGTATAATAATATTTACATGAGGAAAAATCACTTCCCAATTTAACTTTAGTTTAATTTCAGTTGCCAAAAATTTGAAAATTCATGGTGCAAAAGTTATAGGATTTGCAACAAGTGAGAAAGATCCTAATGTATACAAAGATTTTGACAGGTATGCATCATTAAAGGTGATTTAAACATACAGACTAGATAATAAAAACTTTATTGTAGATAAATTCCTGTTTTACTTGAAATTGAACAATTGAATTTTTTTCAGCTTGATAATTTTTATTATGCATACTGATTATTCATTATATATA
>NC_143577.1:158895740-158976123 GCF_048544385.1 Mastigoproctus giganteus
CTGATTATCAGCAGTGATTAGTCATGCATTAAGAATCTGCAGATTCTTAATGCAGCTTGGTGGTTCCTTTATCTGCAGTGATCACAGCATACTGATGTGGGATTTACTTAAAGATGCAACTGCCATCAGGGATAAAAGGGAAGGGTTTTGCTTTCATAAAGGTGACTACAGCGGTCTCACAGGGTTTTTAAATTCTATATGGTGTGACTAACTGATGATAATGCGAACAGCAAATTCTAAATGGGAAGTATTCAAGGAATTAATGTTGAAAGGTACTAGGCTTTTCATACAATCTAAGAAATACTGTTCAAGGATTAGACCTAAATGGATGTCAGATGAACTATTGAGACTCATGGCAGTGAAAAACTATGCATATAAATTTTCAGGCAACCCAGAAACCTATGGTAGATATAAATTAGTCTGTACATCAAGTTGCAAAGGAGGTTATGAGAAATCTTATGGGGGATCTAAGGGTGACACGAGTTATTACAGACATGTTAGTTTAACTTCTGTTCTGGGGAAAATAATGGTCACTGGTTAAAGAAGCATTGCAGGATCATCTAGACAAGGCTGCAGTTAAAGTCAGACACAGCTTGGGTTTGTTAAGGGGAAGTCTTGTGTGACCAATTTGATTGGATACTACAATGTGGTCACAAAGGAACTGAATGCAAAAAAATAATTTTGATATCACATACTTGGAATTCAGGAAAGCCTTTGCTACTGTTGTATACAGAAAACTGCTGTACAAATTGGAGCAGTGTGGCATTAAGAGCAAGTTGCTGCTGTGAATAAAGGGATGGTTGAATGGGAGAAGACAAGAGTGGTAATCAATGCACACTGCTCTTCGTGAACTAATGTTATATTAGTGGAGTCCCAGGTTTCGGTGTTGGGCTCATTGCTGTTTTCTTTATTTATCAATGAGGTTGATGAAGATATATCAGGCTTAATGTCCAAGTCTGCAGATGATGTGAAGGTTGGCAGAGTTGTTAATGACAGTAACGACAGTATGCTACTGCAACAGGATCTAGAACTTTGGGCAGGTGGGCTGAGAGGTGGCAACTGAAGTTTAACATTGACAAATGCAAAGTACTGCATATTGGTGGCAGCATCCCTAGAGAAACATACCAACTGTGCTGTATTCACTCGGGTAGTGGAAAATGAAAAAGATCTGGGGGGTGATTGTGCAGTCAGATATATAGTTTTCTGAGCAGTGCATATAGACAGCCAGAGCAACTCATGGGGTCCTGTCAATGAAATAAATGAATTTTGCTGGCAGGGATAGAGAGGTGATTATCCTCTTGTATAAGGCAGTGGCCAGGCCACACCTTGAATACTACTTACAGGTCTGGGGGCCTCATTTTAGGAAGGAGAAGCTGCTGGAACGAGTAGAGAAGGACAACGAGATTGGTGAGGGAACAAAGCAGTGCTCTTACCAAGAAATACTTAAGTTCTGCAAATTGCAGCATCTGAAATCTAAGCACCCTGGAAAGTAATTTGATTAAATTGTATAAGGTCTTGAATTTTTTTTGCAGGCTCAATCACTGATGACTTTCTTCCTCTTGCTCAGATTATGAACCTGAGGAGGCATAAATTTAAATTGAGAAAACACAGTTGTACATTACATGGGTGGAAATTGCCATTAGCCAGTGGGTAGTTGATTGCTTGAACAAAGTTCCATTGGTCATAATGGAAGATGATAGTTTAAATAAATTCAAGGAAGAACTGGACAAACTTTTGGAGCAAATGGATGGGTGAAATGGGAAGGTGTTTTTTTTTTTTTTTTTTGGTTGATGCTATATAAGCTTGCTTTCTTGCATAATGCTAACAAATCTTCATTCTTTTTGTAGTTGCACACTAACCTTTAACTTATGCCAAATTTTCTGGCTGCTGCATAATTGTTCCTGGTTTTGGAAAATTATACAACTTTCAACTTGAATCCACTGTTGTACTTCATTCTTTTTGAAGGATTATTCATTTTAAAGAAGCACACACACACAAGTAATAAAAGTAGTAACAAATAAGACAAAATGATGCTGTTGAAGAATAAAACTCTGAAAGAATAGAAAATACAAATCACTTTCCTTTAACCCATTATTCAGGCCTTGAGTCACAGCAATATCCACAAGTGACTCAAGGCTTGAGTCAGATACAAGCTTATAAATAATACTAAGTATTTACCTGGCTCCTGGGGATAGCTTCCAAAAGTAGACTGGCAGCAAATAATTTGATACATGTGCTTCATAAAAGGGTTTTGGAATTATAACTCTACTTATACAATGGGTATGATTAAAATATGTATGTTTTGTATTAAAATATAAGGTCAACTTATACACCAATCACTGTGGTAATAAATAAAAAATTTCAGTTAGTGACATATTCCTTATGAAAATATTATTTGAATTTTTGCTAAATATTTTGGTTATGTTAAGCAATTTGTGATAATTCTTTTTTAATACAAATATTTATTTTGAACAGAATACTATTACAAGAGTTCTTTGCAGTGGTAGGCTGTTTCTTCGTGATAAAAGTTTTGGACATGTGTATATGAAGCATTTTGCTTCTTCTATTCACGAACCAGAATATTTAGAGGTAAGAACTACTCTCTTTCAAAAGTTTTTTTTGTAGAAGTTAAGAAAGAGTCTATGAGAACTGTTGGCAACCTGCTTTCCCACCACATGATTGTTGGTCCAAATTATCTTGTCAGTCAATATAAACAAAAATGAATTTTTCTTTTTTACTTTGATAATCTGTGGTTCTGAGAAATTTATAACTTTATTGTTATGACAGTTAAATTCAATGCCACTCATAACTGAGTGGCATTGAATTTAACTGTCATAACAATAAGCCATGCTTTTTATGGTAGTGTATAGATTTGAATTTTATTATCCTAGGACAATAGCCAGCCTTGTCTTGGAGGGTTCCGTGCTTGCAGTAGAGCTGCTGACAGTTGCTCTTTTATACTTGTTTTTGTAAAATCCAAACAGAGGAAATGGAAAATGTGTTGGCATTGTGATCCACTGGGCATTTAGTAGCAGCAACCACATAATCATGTGAACTTTCGTGGGGATTTTCATTTCTAAATTTTGTCTAGTAACTGTTCCACTTGTAAATTTCCTTAACCTTACCAAATGCACATAGTTAGGTTATAATTAATTGTAGTTAATATAAATGTTAAAAAACTGTATGGTTGATCATAATTTTTTTATGTGGCATTGTGATGAGTCAAAATGATTTTTAAGCATGAGCAACAAGAGAGAAGCCAGTAAGCTTCTAAACAGCTGACCTGTCAGTGTCTCAGATTTTTAAATGTAAATAGCAGATTTGCCTATTTGCGTGATGCTAGAGCTGGCCCCAGAATTTGTGGGGCCCTGTTCCAGAATTACAACTGAAATCCCCACAATATCTGCCATCAAAGGCAGATATTGTGGGGATTTCAGAGACATGGTGTCACACAGATATAAGGAGTGGAGAACTGGAATTTGGGGAGTACAATGTCTACAGAAAGGACAGACAGGATAGGAAGGGAGGAGGAGTTATGCTATTAGTTAAGAAATACATAAAATCCAAGGAAGTGAAGCCAGTCGACATCGCTGGACAGTGCATTGTCGAGTCAGTTTGGTGTGACATAAGCATTGGGAGATCAAAATTGAGAGTAGGAGTGTGCTATAGGCCTAATGACTCTGATGAGTATAATAAGAAACTGTACAGGGAAATAGAGTGGGCCAGTAAATCAGAGAGTGTCTTATAATGGGGGATTTTAATTTTCCAGATATTGACTGGAATTTGGGGGCTGGTCACTCACACACTAGCAAGGCTTTTGTGGATTTATTAGATGATTGTTTTCTACATCAGCATGTTCAGGAGGCAACTAGAGGGAGTAATACTCTTGATTTGATTATCAGTAGTGATTCTTCATGCATTAAGGATCTGCAGGTAAATGAACCACTAGGTGGCAGTGATCACAGTGTGCTGAAGTGGGATTTACTCAAAGAGGTAACTACCATTAGTGGTAAAGGGAAGGGTTATTGCTTTTGTAAAGGTGACTACGATGGACTGAGACAGTATTTAAATTCTATACAGTGGGACCAACTGATGATGTTACCAACAGCAAATTCAAAATGGGAAGCATTCAAAGAACTTATCTTGGAAGCTACTATGCTTTACATACCAACTAAGAAATATTGTTCAAGGTTTGGGCCTAAGTGGATGTCAGATGAACTAATGAGACATATGGCAGAGAAGAAAAATGCATGGGATACATACAAATTAACACGTGACACAGAAGCCTATGATAGATACAAGTTGATCTGTAATCAAGTTACAAAGGAGGTTAGGCAGGCAAAGGCAGATTACGAGAAATCTTTGGCAAGGGATGCAAAGAAAAAAACAAAGTTCTTTACTTATGTAAACTCTAGAAGGAAGGGGATGAATCAGATTGGTCCACTTGATATCGATGGGTCAACTGTTGATGATCCTGCTCAGGTAGCTAACAAACTAAATGAATATTTTGCATCGACATCACACATGAGGAGTTATTCAGCGAGGGGAATGCCAGAGGTGTATTCAACTCTGGCAGTAAGCTAGAGAATCTTGTAATAACTGAGAGTAAAGTGGAGGAGAAATTGTTGAAGATAAACGCAAGAAAGGCACCTGGGGTGGATGGGATCTATCCAGTTATATTAAAGGAAGCAGCAAAGGAAGCAAGCAAACCCTTAGCCATAATTATGAGAGCTTCTTTGGACTCAGGGGAAGTACCCATGGACTGGAGATGTGCAAATGTGACCCCAATTCACAAAGGAGGATCAAAGGGCGACACAAGCAATTATAGACCTGTTAGTTTAACCTCTGTTCCTGGAAAATTAATGGAGGCACTGGTTAAAGAAGCACTGCAGGATCATCTAGACAAGACTTCAGTTATATCTCGGACACAGCATGGTTTTGTTAAGGGGAAGTCTTGCCTGACCAATTTGATTGGATACTATGATTCAGTCACAAAAGAACTGGATGCAGGGAATAACTTTGATATTATATACTTGGATCTTAGAAAGGCTTTTGATACTGTTGCACATGGAAGACTGCTGCACAAATTGTAGCAGTGTGGCATTGGAGGCAAATTGCTGCTATGGATAAAGGGGTGGGGAAGAAGACAGAGTGGTAATCAATGGACACTGCTCATCGTGGACTAATGTTATTAGTGGAGTCCCTCAGGGTTCAGTATTGAGTCCATTATTGTTTTCTGTATTTATAAATGATATTGATGATGGTATATCAAGCTTAATGTCCAAGTTTGCAGATGATACGAAGGTTGGCAGGGTTGTGAAGGACACTACTGACACTATGCTACTGCAACAGGATCTGGAAAGGTTGAGCAGATGGGCTGAGAGGTTGCAAATGAAGTTTAACATTGACAAATGTAAAGTACTACATATGGGAAACAGCAACCCCAGAGCAACGTATCAACTCTGTGGTACTACACTGACAGTGGTAGAGAATGAAAGGGACCTGGGGGTGGTTGTGCAGGCAGATATGAAGTTCTCTGAGCAGTGCAGATGGGCTGCAAGAGTAGCTCATGGTGTATTGTCAATGATATATAGGAATTTTTCTAGCAGGGATAAGGAGGTGATTATTCCCTTGTATAAGGCAATGGTCAGGCCACACCTAGAGTACTGTATACAGGTCTGCAGGCCTCATTTCAAGAAGGATGTAGAGATGCTGGAACGAGTACAGAGAAGGGCAACAAGATTAGTGAATGGAACAAAGTGGTGCTCTTACGAAGAAAGGCTTAAGTTTTGCAAATTACAGTGTCTGGAGACTAGGCACCAGCGAGGTGATCTGATAGAGGTGTATAAAGCCTTGAATGGTTTGAGCATGCTCAATGCTGATGGGATTCTTCCTCTTGCTCAGAATAATCACCTGAGAGGGCATAAATTCAAGTTGAGGAAAGACAGATGTAGGATAGACGTGAGGAAATTTGCCTTTAGCCAGCGGGTGGTTGGTTGCTGGAACAGACTTCCATTCCTTGTCGTGGTAGTTGATATTTTTATTTATTTATTTTTTTTTATTTTATTTTTTTTTTTTGGCTGATGCTGCATAAGCTTGCTTTCTTGCATCAAATGCCTCTACTAATGCTAATGCTAATTACTTTCTGGGGCCCTGGGATCCTGTGTAAAACTTATACGGGGTGTTTTTGTAGTACCGATTTTTTAATTTTTCAAATTTTATAGCAACTAAGAAATAATTAAATAATTTTTTATTATACTATACAAAAATTTTAAATACGATAATATTTAATACATTAATCAACAATATTGTGAGCCACCATAGCCAGGAGCGGGAGTGCAGTAGCACATGCTCTTTGAGTAGACCTGGGTTCAAGTTTCTGACTGCTAAATACAGTTGACCTGCCAACCTGCAATGGATCAGCTGGGCAGATTATGGTCCATTTCCCTCAACATGAATTGTTGAGGAGGCCTCCATTCTGCAGTTGTGGGTTGATAATGGGTGCAGTTTACTCTTTTTTTTTTTTTTTTTTTTATTGTTTTGACCATTTGAGAGCAGGGCCCTGTTCGACAGAACTGGCTGAACATGCTTTTGGCTGGCACTGGGTGATGCTATACAATTTAAAAAGATATTAGCAGAACATGGATAGTGGTATTTGTCTCTAAGTTGAACATAAGCTTTAATGCTGAGTATTTGGTGGTCAGTTTTCAAGGAGAGTAAAGTTTTTCCATGTTTGAAATTGAATGTAGGTAATGTGTATGAATTTTGATATTTCATATCAGCTACTACTAAGTTGAAATAACTCTGCAATCCTATAATATTCTAGGTCAACAGAAAAACTGCTCATTTGTATAAAACCCTAATGTAACGAAACTTTCATAAGTTAGACAGGTGAATTAAGCCAATTATAAAAATAATTAGTTATTTTAGAAGTTTTTTTCCAGCCTTAACTGGTACTTTCTGGTAATATTGTTAGTAAATTATAATATATCAGTGAATAGAAAGTGTTTACTGAATTTGTTTTTTCCTGATCCAAATCTACTTTAAATACTATAAAAATAAAATATCTTGTTACAGAAAAAAAATACTTTTTTGTAGAAACTGTTAGTTACTTTTGTTTAATTTTTTTTCACCCTAACTGGTCACTTAATTGAGCACACTTGATGGCCAAATTGTCCCCACATGATCTCTAACAACCATACCAAACCAGCCATCGAGGCCTTTGACTACACCCTTTTTCCTGCACCTTGGCAGACGAGATGGTAAGGTAGTTGTGCAACTGGCTTCACTTCATTTTTGAAAATTATAATATATATTTAATAAGTATTTTTTTTTTTTTTTTTTTTTTTCCCAGTCAGGAAATCTCTCAGTACAGTAAACTGTAAATCCAGCAGCCTTTGGGACTGATAGGTGCCAATTTATACAATTTCCCATATTTTAGAGAGTATACCTAGTTGAAAAGATGGATATTAAAAACTAATACTGAACTTTACATCTATAAATATTTATAATGACTAAAAGGTAGTGCTAGTGGTTCCACTCCAGTGCCCTTATGTTTAACTTCAATAATTTCTCCTCCACTTTGCTTTCAGATATGAAGTTCCCATGAGCTATTCTGGCAGCCTCAGTACAGAAAGGCTGCTAGAACAGCTCATGGGATTTTGTCAATAATATACAGGAATTTTGGTAGCAGGGATAAGGATGTGATTATCCCATTGTATAAGGCAGTGGTAAGGAGGCCTCATTTTTCATTTGTAGTATGCAAGATGAGTCCTCATTAGGGCCACATCTTGAATACTGCATAAAGGTCTGGAAGCCTCATTTTAGGAAGGATGTAGTGCTGCTGGAACAAATGCAGAGAAGGGCAGTGAGATTGGTAATCAGAACAAAGGCATGCTCCTACTAAGAAAGGCTTGAGTTCTACAAATTGGAGCATCTGGAGACTAAGAACCTGTGAGATGATCTGATTGAAGTAGTGGATTGAGCAAGCTCAATGCTGATGGGATTCTTTCTCTTGCTCAAACTACACAGAGGGCATAAATTCAAATTGAGGAAGGATGGTTGCAGAATATATGTGCAGAAGTTTGCCTTTAGCCACCAAGTGGCCAATTGCTGGAACAAACATCCACCTGTTGTTGTGAAAGTTGATAGCTTAAATAAATTCAAGGAAGAATTAGACAAACTATTACAGGGAATGGATTGGTGAAGTGAGAAATTTTTTTTTGGGCTGATGCTGTATAAGCTTATTTTCTTCCATCATATGCCATTACTACTTCTCCCTGTAAAATATTATTATGAAAGCAGCCAAAGACAGAATAAACTTGAAATATTTCCACCTGATTGAGATTTAGCCAGACAAGTTTCTTATTACTGAGTAGAAATAGTTGAGAAGAGTTGCATTAACCCAGAAAGCAGCAGACTGAAAAAAAGGAGAAACCAATTTTTAAAGCCTGGAGGATAACCCAATCAGAGGAACAAGAACAGAATCCATAACATCAGTGAACAAAGCATTTCATTCCAGAGCCAGAACTAGGCAATACTATGCATGGGGCAAAATGTTATAAGTACACCCCCATTATATACAGGTAGTCAATCTTTATGAATTTATAAAAATTACTATTGCAGTGATCTACGATTTATTAATAAAATAATTTAAATAATACAATGAATATAACGAAACAAAAATATCAAAGAAAAAAAAAAACTTACAAATATTCATTTATATCTACAGAGAATTTATTTATATATAAACTACAAAAAAAGTATATAACTACAAAGAAATTAAAAAATCAGATAATTTATGTTTATATATCTAGTATAAAATCATAGAAAAAAAAATATTGCAAAATATAGTATTTTTAATATTATAACACAGACTAAAAGTATGCAAGAAGGTGTATTATTTTAATTGAATTTTTCTCACTTTGAAAGACCTTTCACAAGAAGCTACTGCTCCCGGTTGGGTAGGAAAAATTCATAACACTATTTCTATATTTGGACAAGATTCTATTAGCCAATTCTCATGAATGAATTGGAGAAGTTGTAAAGGGTTCACAGATTTTATATCCTGCAGAATTGATAAAAGTTGATTTTTCAAACTTTCAATATCTGTTGAAATAACTGACACATTTAAATCTTTGCTCTATTTTAATGCAAGATCAGAAGTAGCCTTCTGCAAGTTGGATTTATTAATTAATGCGAGTGAAGTTCCAAATATAATATGAAATGAAGAGAACAAAATATGTCATGGAAAATTGGGTTCACGGAAGCGAATGACTAAACTCTGTCGTTCATGGTTTTCAAGAAAACCCATTAGTCCTAATCCAACAGTTCACCAAATATACAACGTCAAAAAAACAGATAGAAATACTCTCATAGCATAATAAAAATTTGTCTCAATACTACCATTAATAAAAAGAAGAAGAAAAATCAGCCTTTCAAATTATTCCAGATTTGAACCGGCATTCTGTTGTACATTTTTCATTTCTGTTACAGTTTAAAATCAACATCTTGTGAAATAGCCATTGATTTATATTCACAATCCATTCAAAGAAAGTTTATTTGAAAACTCATAAAAAAACTAAATTGCCTTATTTTAAAATAAATTTATATGGTAAATAACCATTCTGAGTTCAGCTACAACTCAGATGATGTAAACCATGCCAGAGACCAAGCTTTGAGTAACAGTTCACTTATGTTGATCATTCAAAGAAGCAGTAAGAACAGTGTTATTTTGGAACAAAATATTTTATTTAAAACCATTATATGCTGAGAAATGTATGTATCATTGGTGCACACACACACACATATGTCATAATTAATAGCCTCCATGAAAGATAAACTTAATAAACATAGAAAAAATTAATGTGAGTGAAGAACTGATTTCAGCTTTTTATTGGTTTGATAATAGAATCTAGTGAGGATCTTGAACTGTCACCTATTATCAGATTTAATGCAGTTTGATGGTAGTTTACAAATACTCAGTAACAATCAATTTTGAAAATTATTCATGTGCCATAAGAGTGTTTTTACTTCATATGTAATATAATCAGAATGACAATTTTTTTTTAGATTTCTGCCTCCATTGAAAACTTTACTTGGGCCCTGATCACTCAGCTATGGTCATGCTTAAGTTTTTCTTTTTTAATTCAATTCATTTATAGCCTGGGAGGCACTTGGTTTATTGTTTGGAAAGTCAGTTCATGCTTAAAATAACAAACTGCTGGCTCCCTAATAATTTTATTGAACTGTACTCATATATGGTGCTAAAGAGTAAGATTTTAATCAGTGCAATTTTATTGTAAACATGGTTTTGAAAACAATATTACTGTTATAGTTTTATTTTTTAAATAATTTAGCTTTACAGCTACAAAAAAGGCAACTATTTTGATTTATGAATATTGGCTCTTTCAAAATTTTGGAATATGAAACATGTTATGGGAGGTTTTTTTTCCTAATTTATCAACTATGTAAATGCAGAAATTCAGTAATCCATTCATGAATGAGTATTCTGCACATCCAAAAAGGCTATATAAATGAGCATCCCATTTTATTAATGGTAAGCTCTGGCTAGTTTCTTCTTGAAATTTTGATGTTTTGTAAAAATGAAAAAATTGTACCTAAATGCTTTGAAATATTATTTATTTATATTATTTTTTTGTTTGTTCTTTTTACCTGGTTTGTTCACATCAGTGAATTTATTGCCAAATATGGAATTAGAAATGTAAAGCTTTTCAAAACATTACAGATGCCATTTTTGAATCATATATTGGAAAACAAGATTACATTGCCCACACATGTAAATTTACACACATTTGTACTCTTGAGAGGATTAAGTGAAATTTTGTTAAAAACAATTTTCATTAATGTCCAGATGTGTGAGATTTTAGAAGTGGAAAAAATATAACTTCAAAAAATGCAGATTATTTTTATTACTGTGATTGAACAGTTATAATTTTCAATTGTTTTATGGTCAGTTTCAGGAGGGAACCTTTATCTTTAAATGTTAATTCTAAATTTATTTAATCATATATACTTTATTTTCAGTACTTAAAGCCACGGATACCATCTTTTGAACTGCTTAACATTCAGTTGAAATCCTTTGATTATGCAGTATTAGAGTGCTTTGCAAGATATGTTCATAAAGTTGCCTTGAAGATGGGAATTAGTGTTAAAAATTGGTAAGATTTTGCATAAAGGACAGTTTTATGAATGGTTTTATTTAGTATTATACTACTGTATTTTTCTTCTTTTGTTATATTTCTAAACAAAAACTTTTATAGTTACAGGGGAAAAATATTATGCAAAAACGATGTTGATTTATAGAAATAAATAGAAATTGTATCAAAATGAGACCATTTGTGGTGAATCAAAAAACCACACAGTCATAACTGTTATCCATATGAAAATACAGTATAAAGTAAAATGTACAGATTCATGGCTTTCTTTCATTTTGTTACAAGCCTTCATTCATAAAAATTTGTGCTCACACCATAGCTTTTCATCTGTTCATGTAGCAATTGCAAGAAAAATCCTTAACTGTTACATGAAAATTTCTTGCAAGTAGTTCTCAAGCTCATTTAAAAATATGCTTTTTCAATCCATACTTGCAAACAAGCTCATAAACACTTTTGTACACACACAGCTACATGAATGAGCAATTTTTTGAACTGGTGCACTATGACAATATGTTAATACATTATTCACAGTGAACAAGCTCATAAGTATAATGGGGGGAACAGAAGCAGTCATTGCCGATTGTGTTGAGATATTAAAATTTAACTTTACAAATCAGGTTTTAAGAATACCAAGTAACATTTGACTGCTTGTTATATTACTTATACTCAGTGTTTTTGTTTTGCCCACTTCCTCTCACGGCCCCGGGTGCCAAGCGAATGTGATCGAGCGTTTTCTCTGTGCTTAAAAAGTGATTATATAAAAGCGATTTAAAGTTATATTAAGTTACTGTCCTTAAGAAATTAATTTTTTATATCAGCTACTGTCACAAAAAGTACTTGTACAGAGCAAGAAAGAAAAGCTACCTTTCTTTATTTTTCATACTTCTTTTACTAACACTTAATACTCTACGCTTGGTCACACCAGGCACTGCTCCTGCCTCCCCGTGGCGGGGCCGGAAGTCTTGGCAGAAAAGCTCATCTGCCAAGGACTAAAAGGAGCAAACATGGATCAACATGCCTTTCCGCCTCTCGAGCCGACAAGCTCTCGGCCAGAGTTAGAAAATGAGCATAGCACGTCGCAACCCAAGAGGATGAAAACCACTTCCTCAGCGACAAATTGTCCTGCATTTCTAATAATGCACTCTCTTACAGATCAGCCTCTCAGTAAACTCTCTCTGTTCCTTATCCAGAAACACCTGGAAAGTCTGGCAGGATCTCCTAAGACAGTCAAGAGGCTACAATCAGGCGACCTTCTATTGGAAACAGTGAATTGTAAACATTCAGAGAAACTGCTTAAACTTACAAGCTTTGCTGGAATTCCAGTAAAAGTTTCTCCCCATGCTACCCTAAATACATCTAAGGGCGTTATATCCAGCTGGGATCTATTGAATGTCACTGAGGAGGAGATAACACTAGAGCTTCAAGATCAAAATGTTATTGCTGTGAGAAGAATTATGGTGAAAAGAGAAAATATACTCACACCAACAAGGAATATTATTCTAACTTTTAACACGCCAAATCTACCACCATCGATAAAAGCAGGCTACCTACTCTGCCGCATTAGACCATATATTCCTAACCCATTGAGATGTTTTAAGTGCCAGAAGTATGGCCACTCTCAAACGGCGTGCAGAGGAAACCAGGTTTGTCCTAATTGTGGGTCCGCTGACCACACCCAAAGTGACTGCTTGGCAAAAGAAATGACTTGTCCCAACTGTAAGGGAAACCATCCTGCCTACTCAAGGACGTGCGACAGATGGAAAACTGAAAAGCAAATCGTTAAATATAAGATAGAAAATAAAGTGAGCTTTCAGGAAGCACGGAAATTAATTGCTCCCAGTATGAATAAACGTACGTACGCCAATATTACGCAAAAATATCAATCAGTAGCCACCCAAACTGATGTTACAGTCCCTTCTACCACCTCAATCTCTGACTGGGCTCGGACTGTTCTCTCTCAGCAACAGTCCAATCTCCCGAAACAGTTGAACCAGGCAAGTAATACTGCACTTACAGTACCAGCTACATCTCCTGCTCCTCCCCCAGTGATTTCTTCTATATCGAATAATCGTAACTCAAATTTAAAAAAGAATATCCAAGAAACGTCTATGGATACCATTGACTCATCCAGACAGGAAGAACCGATCTTAGAAATATATGCGGAAGAAGAAATGGACACCGGTCGACCATTATTCCCAAAAAAAGACAAACCAAGGCCTGAACGTCACAAGACAGTTACATTAAAAAAACAGTCAGAAGCAGCTTCTTCTACTAAACATCAGTAATGCCTTACATTCTACAATGGAATTGTAGAGGATTTCGTAGCAACCTTAATGACATTCAAGTCTTAATTAACCGCTACTCTCCAGTTGGTTTCTGTCTACAGGAAACCTATCTAACTCCGCAAATTTCCACCAACATAAAGAACTATGCCATCTATCGGCACGATCGTAATAATTCAAATACTGCCCGTGGGGGAGTGGCCATCTTAGTCAGCTCAAATATCCCGACCAAGCAAATTGTTTTGCAAACTACAATTGAAGCTGTCGCCGTACGTTTGATAACCCAGATTGCTTTAACACTGGTATCAGTCTATCTCCCACCAAGTCATACCTTCTCTTACCAAGACCTTGAAAACCTGCTAATGCAATTAGTACCCCCTGTCTGTCTCTTGGGTGATTTCAATGGCCACAACCCCTTATGGGGATCTACAAAATTAGATATACATGGCCGCTTAATTGAAACCTTTCTGGATAAGGAAAACCTTACTCTTCTTAATACTGGTGCACCTACTCACATACAACTACCAACTGGACAAACCTCTGCAATCGATCTATCAATATGTTCCCCGATTCTGTTTCCAATTATAGAATGGTCTGTTATGGACGATCCCATGGGCAGTGACCATTTTCCGATTATTTGCGATCTGCTCACTGCACAACCACCGTTAGTTATACCCTGCAGGAAATGGAAGTTCTCTCAAGCTAACTGGGTCAAATTTCAATCAGTTGTCACCCTGGATGAACAATATATACGAACACAGTCAATAGATGAAGCCACAGATTATATCACTTCTCATATAATATCTGCAGCTAAATGTTCAATTCCATTGTCGAATCCCCAATCCCGACGGCACCTTAACTATTGGTGGAATCAAGAATGCACAATAGCTAAGAAGTTAAAAAATAAAGCGTGGAATTTATTTCGTAGATCCCCAACCACAGCTAATCTTATCAATTACAAGAAACTAAGAGCAAAAGCACGTCGCATTCAAAGAGAAGCAAAGAAAAATTCTTGGATTCGGTTTGCATCTACCATAAACAGAAACACTAACTCCAGGTTAATATGGAAGAAAATCAGGCAGATTTCTGGAAAATTTCCAACCAATCCTTCACCAATTCTTTCATGGAATGGGCAAGAACTATCTGCTCCTCAAGACATTGCAAATGCCTTGGCTAAAACTTTTGCCGAAGTTTCTGCGGCATCAAATTATTCTCCGGATTTCCAGAAAATAAAGACCAAGACTGAACAACGAGCCATCAATTTTCGAACCTCAGTTTCTTTTCCATATAATCAGCCTCTTCAATATCATGAACTTATACATGTCATTAAAACAACACGCAACAGTGCCTCTGGACCAGATGGAATATCTTACATTATGTTACAAAACCTTGGTGACAGAAACTTACAAATACTACTGGTCTACTATAACCGGATATTTATGGAAAACATTTATCCCAGCTCTTGGCATCATGCCACAGTTCTTGCCTTTTTGAAACCCGGTAAAGATCCTACCAGTCCTAACAGTTATAGACCTATTTCTCTATCCAGTTGCCTCGGTAAATTACTTGAAAAAATGATCCATAATCGCCTTGTTTGGATCATCGAAACGCAACAACTAATTAGCAATAATCAGCATGGCTTTCGAAAGAACAGGTCCTCCTTAGATCTCATGATCAAAGCTGAGTTTGCAATTCGTAATGCCTTTGTGAAAAATGAACATCTTGTTATGGTTTCCATAGACATAGAAAAGGCATTTGATACTACCTGGCGTCGTGGCATTCTCAGTGACCTCCATGCTCTAGGTCTATGAGGCAACCTTCCTATATTCATCAGGAACTTTCTCAGGACTCGTTCGTTCCAAGTTCGATACCGCAACTCGCTTTCTAAGACATTTTTACAGGAAGAAGGAGTGCCACAAGGGTCCGTACTGAGTGCAACCCTATTTTCCCTAAGAATCGATTCCATCACAAAAGATCTTCCAAATACTGTTGAGACCTACCTTTATGCCGATGATCTCTCTATTTCTTGCCATTCTCTGAATATGAGATCCATTGAACGACAGCTGCAGATATCTTTAAATAAAGTCCAAAGGTGGGCAGAGTTAAATGGCTATCATCTATCACAGCAGAAAACTGTTGCAATCCACTTTTGTAATCAACGGAAAATGCATACAGATCCCGAACTTCAGATGCAAAACTTTACTGTTCCAGTGACTAACAACATCAAACTCTTGGGATTAATCCTTGACAGGAAACTGAATTTCCTTGAGCACATTAAATCTGTGCGTATATCCTGCCTCAAAAAGCTGAACATACTAAGAGCTTTATCTGCCTTGTCTTGGGGAGCAGACCGTACATCTCTCTTGCTTTTATATAGAGCATTGATCAGATCCCGATTGGATTATGGTGCTCCCCTTTATGATTCTGCCCGTAAGAGTACACTACGATGGCTGGATCCTATACAGCATAGCGCATTGCGGATTGCACTTGGTGCTTTCAGGACATCTCCTACTCATAGTTTGTATATTGAAGCACATGAGCCCCCCCTTCACCTCCGCAGAAAAACGCTGCTTCTTAAGTATGCAGCCCGAATACAAAGTTGCTTTCAGCATCCTATTGGACCATATCTCTTTAATCCACCACTGCAAAACCTTTATAGAAATAAACCCAGTAAAATAAGACCGGCAGGCTTACGCCTTATTGAATTAACGCAGAGTTGGAACGTTCAAATTTTCAACAGGAAACATGTAATGAATTACTCCCAACCGCCATGGATTCCTCCTCCTCAGTTATATTTGGATACTTATCTTGAAAAGTGGGGAAAGAATCGTCTACCAACGCTCAGTGTGAAACAACTCCATGCAAGTCATATTCAGAAATACGCAGATTTTTTGCCCATATATACTGATGGCTCCAAATCACATTCAGCCGTAGGAGCAGCGGCAGTATTTCCGTCTACTATCATCTCGGCTGCCCTTCCACCTGAGTATAGCAGCTTCTCCGCAGAACTTCATGCAATAAAATTAGCTTTAGACAACCTGAATCTCTACCCATCTATGAAATATGTTATATACACAGACTCTCTCAGCTCAATAACCGCAATGCAAAACTCTTTCTACAAGGCTCATCCTGTGTTAAATCAAATTAGAAGACTCCTGTTACAAATTGAAGAACGTCATCAATCAGTGACCTTTTGCTGGATCCCAGCACATTCAGGGATAATGGGTAACGAACTTGCTGATGTAAATGCTAAAAATCCGTCAACCTTTGATTTAACCTCCATTCCGATTCCAGCCTCTGACTACTGTCACATCATACAAACAGCATGTTTCGCGAAGTGGAAAGATCTGTGGCACAAACAAAAGAATAATAAACTCTACCAGTTGAAACAGGATCCAAAACATTGGCACTCTAGCACAAAAACAGTGCGAAGAGAAGAAGTGGTTCTTGCACGGGCACGTATTGGACACACATATCTGACCCACCTCCATCTGCTCAGAGGCGAAGATCCTCCTCAATGTCCATACTGTTCAGAAAAATTAACAGTCAAACATATTCTGATTGACTGCCCTCACTATCAACAGGACAGAACATCCGTCCTGAGTTCCCTGAAAAATCTACAAGAACCAATGACATTACAACATATTATTGGAGATGATGCAAACATCAACGAATTTTTCTCATATCTGAAAATAATTGGATTCTATGATAAATTTTAAATATCTCTATAAACGCAAACAAGTTGTTACGCCTAAATTATGTTTTTAGCTCTTTCATGTGAATAGGCGCATTATAGCCACAGCAGCTTATGCGCCGATAAACACCCATAACACACACACACACACACACACACACACACTTCCTCTCACATTATTGCACTTTACAAATGCTTTCGCTATTACGAAATTTATTACATTTCTTTTATTTAAGTAAACATTGTCCTTTGCTATCTAGGTCAAATTTATTATTGGAATTATCTTGGCTATTCATATTGCATCACAAGATCTAATTATTTCACAATGTGTTGGTAATAAAGGCTTCCAGGGCACTGACTTCTGGATGGCTTAGGCCAGAGGGGGTTAACAAGGAAAGAAGTAAAATACATATTATACTATCCATCGAGGCTCGGATTGTCTTTGGCCCTTTAATGTGAAACTTGGTTTTGGAAAATTTGTACTGGCAAATTCAGAGTAGCTGCTGATGTTATATATTCTATTGACAAGGATCACCTTACAGGTAATGATAATGTGACTGATAACCCATGTGTTAATCTAGAACATCATCATATGCATGCTTTGAATGAGTCTTATGGTAATGACATGGAAGAATTATCCATCAAGGCTAACGATTTTTCATATAGTGATAAGTACTTGTCAAACACCAGTTGAGAAACACTGTTATAAATAACTATTCACTGTACAAATCTGAAAATCCTCCCTTCCATGGAATATTGTTCCCACATCTGGGGTGATGCCACCAAAACTTCTCAAGCTTCTGGACTCCATTCAGTAGAGGGCAGTAGATTAATTAATAGCCTAGCTCTTATAAAGTCTTCCCACTCTGTCTCATAGCCATGCAGTTTCTGCTACATGCATTTTCTATAAATACTTCCACTGAGTGTTCTTTTCAATTGGCACTGCAATTCTCCAATCTCATCCAAACCAGTCTGAATACTTGCCACAACCAGTCAGCATCTATTCACTATCAAACTCTAGGAAATTAGTCTGACGTCAACAGGAATCTTCTGTCTTAATGGTCTTCAACTTATGCATGGTATTAAGTACTATAGGTTCTAATATCTTGTGTTTTGAACTAAAAAAAAAAAAAAAAAAAGTATAATGGATAAAGTGACATTTTTGCAAAAATGAACTTTTTTTTTTTTTTTAATAAATTTAGTGTCCTTAAAATAGAAAATTTGATATAATATACAGTATTGTGTTTATGTCTTGATCTGATGTGATGTTGGCTACATTTCATAACACCAAGATGTTTTTTTTTTTTCTTTTAATAATTTTCATTCTACTATAATTTGATAAACTCTTGAAGTTCACATCTATGTATTTTCTATTAATATTTCATAAGTTATTATGATGTGCTGCAGTTGGATAAAAGTCTAATATATTAACCAGCTGATTGAGTTGCATGAAAAATAAATTTCAATTTATATTTGTATGGCCATGGCCAGTATAAGTTTAGTGTCATTGCAACTGATATACAAACATAAAAGTTAACAGGGGACTGCAATTTGTTTGTGGCAGCATACAGGCTCAATTTTAACATATGTATCCGTGGCTGTTGTTCGTGGATGATAGTAAGCCCTGTAGAAATGCCACTTTTAAACCATAATGCTGTCATGAGCATATTTTTTCAAAATCATGCAACTTGGCTTACTAAAGAGGGAAGCTTTCACCTACACTATAATCATGCCATCACTTATTATGACATATTTTTGTTCTGCAAACCTTATCAAGGAGGGTACTGTAATCTCTGAAATGTAGTATCCCATCAATAGAACAGGATTGGCTGATGATGGTTTTTATGAAAATACTGCCAGTTAACAAGAAATACAGCTGCCCACATCAACGCCAGAGCTTGCACTTGGGCATCACGTGACACAGAGGCAACCCCCAAGGCAGAATGCGCTGGTCCCAAAGGAACTAGTAGTTGTTGGTGACTATTGTCAGGGAAACGGGGAACATGCTTTGTAAAAAGGATAGGTGGAACAGGACCAGGGTATGTCTGCCAGGGGCAAAGGTTGATGACGTTGTAGAGCAAATATCATCTTTTAAGGGCACAAAAGGTGATATAGTTGTACACGTTGACACTAATGATATTAGGAGTAGGAGACCGGCAGAATTACTTAACAAGTACAGGTCACTGTTGAACAAAAGCCGAGAATTAGGGTTGAATTTGAAAGTGTCTGCAATTCTGCCCAGACACGATAGGAGGGAGTATATGATGAGAGCCTTGTCGATCAATTCAGCCCTGGAAAGATTGTGCAAGGCTCAAGGGGTAGAATTTTTTTCAGCCTGGACTGTACTTGTTAACAGGAGAGATTGTTGCTTCTACAGGGATGGGATACACTTAAATAGAAAGGGTGCAAGAATACTTGCTGATGCTATCGAGGCAGTGTTAGGTGGGTCGGAAAACTGCTAGCTTGGGGGGAGACAAAGACCAATAGATTGACAGTAGCCACTGGCAGAGGTGAAAGAGATTCTTGCACTGCTTCTATTAGAATGAGCAGAAGCCTGAAAAACAAGATGCATGATATTTCAGAGACTGCTGGGAGCCATTGCGGTACAAGTAAACACATGGGTTGTGTTAGGGTAGCTAAGAATAGAAACAGGTGCAGGTATACTTGCGTGTACACCAATGCTAGGAGTTTAGTAAATAAATTTGATGAATTTGAGGTATTGCTCAAAACATCAAAGGCAGATATTGTTGGGATATCAGAGACGTGGTGTCACACAGATATAAGGGATGCAGAACTGCAATTTGGGGAGTACGTCTACAGAAAGGATAGACAGGATAGGAAGGGGGGAGGGGTTATGCTATTAGTTAAGAAACACATAAAAACCAAGGAAGTGAAGCCAGTCGACATCGCTGGACAGTGCAGTGTTGAGTCAGTTTGGTGTGACATAAGCATTGGGAGATCAAAATTGAGAGTAGGAGTGTGCTATAGGCCTAATGACTCTGATGAGTATAATAAGAAACTGTACAGGGAAATAGTGGGCCAGTAAATCAGAGAGTCTTATAATGGGAGATTTTAATTTCCCAGATATTGACTGGAATTTGGGGGCTGGTCACTCACACACTAGCAGGGCTTTTGTGGATTTATTGGATGATTGTTTTCTACATCAGCATGTTCGGGAGGCAACTAGAGGGAGTAATACTCTTGATTTGATTATCAGCAGTGATTCTTCATGCATTAAGAATCTGCAGATAAATGAACCACTAGGTGGCAGTGATCACAGTGTGCTGAAGTGGGATTTACTCAAAGAGGTAACTACCATTAGGGGTAAAGGGAAGGGTTATTGCTTCCGTAAAGGCGACTACGATGGACTGAGACAGTATTTAAATTCTATACAGTGGGACCAACTGATGATGTTACCAACAGCAAATTCAAAATGGGAAGCATTCAAAGAATTAATCTTGGAAGCTACTAGGCTTTACATACCAACTAAGAAATATTGTTCAAGGTTTAGGCCAAAATGGATGTCAGATGAACTAATGAGGCATATGGCAAAGAAGAAAAATGCATGGGATACTTACAAATTAACACATGACACAGAAGCCTATGATAGATACAAGTTGATATGCAACCAAGTTACAAAGGAGGTTAGACAGGCGAAGACAGATTACGAGAAATCCTTGGCAAGGGATGCAAAGAAAAACAGCAAAGAGTTCTTTACTTATGTAAACTCTAGAAGGAAGGGGATGAATCAGATTGGTCCACTTGATATTGATGGGTCAACTGTTGATGACCCTGCTCAGGTAGCTAACAAACTAAATGAATATTTTGCATCGACATTCACACATGAGGAGTTATTCAGCGAGGGGAATGCCAGAGGTGTATTCAACTCTAGCAGTAAGCTACAGAATCTTGAAATAACTGGGAGTAAAGTGGAGGAGAAACTGTTGAAGATAAACACAAGAAAGGCACCCGGGGTGGATGGGATCTATCCAGTTATATTAAAGGAGGCAGCAAAGGAAGTAAGCAAACCCTTAGCCATAATTATGAGAGCTTCCTTGGACTCAGGGGAGGTACCCATAGACTGGAAATGTGCAAATGTGACCCCAATTCACAAAGGAGGATCAAAGGCTGACACAAGTAATTATAGACCTGTGAGCTTAACTTCTGTTCCAGGAAAATTAATGGAGGCACTGGTTAAAGAAGCACTGCAGGATCATTTAGACAAGACTTCAGTTATAGCTCGGACATAGCATGGTTTTGTTAAGGGGAAGTCTTGCCTGACCAATTTGATTGGATATTATGATGCAGTCACAAAAGAACTGGATGCAGGGAATAGCTTTGATATTATATACTTGGATCTTAGAAAGGCTTTTGATACTGTTGCACATGGAAGACTGCTACACAAATTGGAGCAGTGTGACATTGGAGGCAAATTGCTGCTATGGATAAAGGGGTGGTTGAGGGGGAGAAGACAGAGAGTGGTAATCAATGGACACTGCTCATCGTGGACTAATGTTATTAGTGGAGTCCCTCAGGGTTCAGTGTTGGGTCCATTATTGTTTTCTGTATTTATAAATGATATTGATGATGGTATATCAAGCTTAATGTCCAAGTTTGCAGACGATACAAAGGTTGGCAGGGTTGTCAAGGACACTACTGACACTATGCTGCTGCTGCAACAGGATCTGGAAAGGTTGTGCAGATGGGCTGAGAGGTGGCAAATGAAGTTTAACATTGACAAATGTAAAGTACTACACATGGGGAAACAGCAACCCCAGAGCAACGTATCAACTCTGTGGTACTACACTGACAGTGGTAGAGAATGAAAGGGACTTGGGGGTGGTTGTGCAGGCAGATATGAAGTTCTCTGACAGTGCAGACGGGCTGCAAGAGTAGCTCATGGAGTATTGTCAATGATATACAGGAATTTTTCCAGCAGGGATAAGGAGGTGATTATTCCCTTGTATAAGGCAATGGTCAGGCCACACCTAGAGTACTGTATACAGGTCTGCAGGCCTCGTTTCAAGAAGGATGTAGAGATGCTGGAACGAGTACAGAGAAGGGCAACAAGATTAGTGAATGGAACAAAGTGGTGCTCTTACGAAGAAAGGCTTAAGTTTTACAAATTACAGTGTCTGGAGACTAGGCACCAGCGAGGTGATTTGATAGAGGTGTATAAAGCCTTGAATGGTTTGAGCATGCTCAATGCTGATGGGATTCTTCCTCTAGCTCAGAATAATCACCTGAGAGGGCATAAATTCAAATTGAGGAAAGACAGATGTAGGATAGACGTGCGGAAATTTGCCTTTAGCCAGCGGGTGGTTGGTTGGTGGAACAGACTTCCATCCCTTGTAGTGGAGGTTGATAGCCTGAATAAGTTTAAGGCTCAGCTGGACAGGTATTTTGAACGAACAGAGGGGTGAAGTGGAAGTGGGTTTTTTTTTTTTTTTTTTTTTGGCTGATGCTGCATAAGCTTGCTTTCTTGCATCAAATGCCTCTACTAATGCTAAAAAGCCTTTCACTGTTTGTTAAACTTGGAATAATATGAAAACAGAGCTACAAGGCTCAATAGGTTCTACGGTAACAATATTTAAAAGGATAAAAAAAGATGACCTCAATCTGGTACATAGAATGACTTCAGAATGGCACTCTCAAAATGTAGATGGATAAAAAAATTTAATGAAATTCTTGTACTCACAGCACCACGAATGATTCGACGCACCTCTGAATTGGCAGTCAAGGACCCCAACCCAACCCCAAAAACATCAAACCACCCCCACAAAATTATGAGCGAGAGAAGACATTGTCAAAATTAATTACAACGAAAAACTTTGATCAGGCTTTAAAAATAAATTAAGATCGTGGCAACGAAATAAATCGAGATGAGAAGTTTAGAATAATTTTAAGAAACTTTCCTTGCTTAAGCTGACTAAGCTTTTTGACAGTCTTGATCACAGGTTGGAAATAACACAATGTGTGTACGTGTCAAGATAAATGGAGAGATTTCTTCTGGCGCATGCGCGTAAAAAACCACTAATCAGACTTGATAGAATTTATGTGTAATGGTGTTGGATGTTCAGAATTTTTACTTCATTAAAAAGAAATGTATGACCTTCATTCATAGCATGAAAAGTGCTTTCAGCTCTTAATTGAGCCATTGAAATGAAATCACTTTTTGATATGAAGTTAGTGTTTTATTATATTGTTTAATTAAATTTGCTAGACTAAATAGGTTGGACTATATTAGCAAATTAGATTCCATTATATCGGACAGTTCAACTTATCAGGAAATAGACCGTCTATATTTTCAAATTTAGTTAACCAATATAATAAAACACTAACTTCATACTGAAAAGTAATTTCATTTCAATGTGTTTCTACTTGTGTTACTTGTCCAAAAAGTAATGAAATATAATATTTCATTACTTTTTGGACAAGTAAAAAAACTCTGTAAACCCGGTTGTCTCATCCGTCCGACTGTGCCTTACAGAAACTCAGCTTTTTTGCATTTGGCCACTCATCTATACAATATCATAAAACCTTTAAAAACTGCAACTCATTATTTAATAATCTTAAAGATTGCAAGCTTGGCCAGTAATGATAAGTTGTTTTCTTTAGATGTCACTTCTTTGTATACAAATGTTAATGTAGAATATGCACTTGATATAGTTTGGGAGTTATTAAATAACAATACAATTGCAATAAATCGTACTAAATTACCTAAAGAACTTTTCTATTTAATTAAGCTTCTGATTGAAGCAAATTATATTACCTTTCAGGGCAATATATATATATATATATATATATATAGGCAAAATTTCAGTCTACCTGTGGGTCTGAGTGGCCTAATATTGGAGTTGAACCTTGCTAACATCAAACACTTAACGTTTAACATAGTTTCTATTACTTATTATGGGAGATAACTAGACTACGTGCTCATTATTACCAATGATTACACTACTTACAAAGATTCACTCTTTGTAAGTAGTGTAAGACATCTTACAAAGATTCAATAATATTCATACAAGACAGCCTTTTACATTAGAAAAAGAACACTAAATGAAATCTTTAAATTTATTAAATTTCACTCTTGCACGGGAGGGGAATAAAATACAATTCAGCATTTACCACAAGCCTACAAATATAGGTAAGTTTCTTCACTATAATAGTTATCACCTATTCGCTTAGAGATTGAGATACTAACCAACAGGTTTTTAAATAGAGGTTGTCCTTTCACCTATTAACCAAATCAAACCAAGCAAAAGACAGGTCACAACATATCACACCAATCAATAGAACCAATAAAAAATATTTTGTTTCCATTCTGTATATTGAGCAATGGCATAAACAACTTAGTAGACTCTTTAAAGATACAGAATTTAAAATTGTATCAAGACCAATGCAGAAACTACATACTATGCTAAAAAAATCACACAGTCCTTTCCTCTTTCTCAGTACAAGTAACTGATCTTGTATACAATATATCCTGTAGTGAATGTGGCTCATCATATCAAGACTTGACCCGGCATACCCTAGATTTGAGGGTGAAACAGTATGTTGCTGTTAAACTTGGAATGAAAATCTTCAATGCCTTACCAGTTAACATAATAGTTAATATTAACAAAGGTTACATTGCAATGTTTTTCACAATTTCAATTGAAATTGTGAAAAACACTGCAATGTAACCTTTCTGGTTGCCTTTTCATTTCTTATTTTAATTTCTTACCAACTATCTGTTCCTTTTTCGTCTCTTACCTGGTTATCGTACCATATATCACTACACGCCTTATCCATTTCGTAGAATTCACTTCTGGTGTATACCGTAGATTCAATATGATTAAACAAAACCTTCTTTACACTTTCTTCATAATATATGTGTGTGTGTGTGTGTGTGTGGCACTTTTTCTCTCTCTCTCTCTCTCTCTCTCTCTCTCTCTCTCTCTCTCTCTCTCTCTCTCTCTCTCTCTCTCTCTCTCTCTCTCTCTCTCTCTCTCTCTCTCTGTTAGGTTTTCTGAAAAGAAAATTCAAAGTTTTAAGTTTAAAATAACTCAAGGAGGGTCCGTTTCACGGACCCCAGTTTGGGAAACTGTCTTATAGAAATCAAATTCTGGAAGACACAGGAAGATTAATATTAAGAAAATAACCAGAAGCATTTCTTTTTACTGACATATCCTTTACATTTTTCTAGTAACTTACAAGGAAGCTTGCTTTATCCTTTCATAAAATGATATAAGTAAGCAATCATTCAGCCCAATACTTCATTATTATTATTTTTTTTTTATCTTATTATTTTTTTTTTTTTTTTTTTGAAGCAGGGGGCTGTGTCATAGGGCCTTCTTCAAGAGGGTTAAATGACAGTCTAGACTCTAGAGAGTGAGTGGTTCATATGAATGGTTCTTCAGATGCCTTTTATGACAATAATTGTCATAATTAAGATGAAATTATTTTCATTTGTTGGAACGCTGCATTTCTAACTTATTTGATAAATATATCTAGCATTAACATAGGCACATGGTGCAAGAAAGCAAGCTTATGCAGCATCAGCAAAAAAAAAAAAACAAAAAAACTTCCACTTCACCCCTCCATTCGTTCAAAATACCTGTCCAGCTGAGCCTTAAATTTATTTAGGCTATCAACCTCCACAACAAGGGATGGAAGTCTGTTCACCCACCAACCAACTACCTGCTGGCTAAAGGCAAATTTCCGCACATCTATCTTTCCTCAATTTGAATTTATGCCCTCTCAGGTGATTATTCTGAGCAAGAGGCAGAAATCCCATCAGCATTGAGCATGCTCAAACCATTCAAGACTTTATACACCTCTATCAGATCACCTCGCCTATGCCTAGTCTCCAGACACTATAATTTGCAAAACTTAAGCCTTTCTTCGTAAGAGCAACCCCTTGTTCCATTCACTAATCTTGTTGCCCTTCTCTGTACTAGTTCCAACAGTTCTACATCCTTGTTGTTGTTGTTATTTGGGTTTTAGGAGCATTAGCAACTAAGGCCATATTGCTCCAGGGATATGCGGTGGTCATTCCCTGATCTTTCCTCATCCTCCGTATTTGGTGGTCACGGACTTGAACCCCCGTATAATCAAGAAGCGTGTGCTACACACTGCTGCTCCTGCCCACCTGGCTACGGAGGTGCCACATCCTTCTTAAAATGAGGCCTCCAGACCTGTATACAGTACTCAAGGTGTGGCCTGACCATTGCCTTATACAAGGGGATAATCACCTCCTTATCCCTGCCAGAAAAATTCCTGTATATCATTGACAAGACACCATGAGCTACTCTTGCAGACCGTCTGCACTGCTCAAAAAACTTCATATCTGCCTGCACAATTACCCCCAGGTTCTTTTTGTTCTCTACCATTGTCAGTGTAGTGCCACAGAGTTGATTCGTTACTCTGGGGTTACTGCTTCACATATGTAGTACTTTTCATTTTTCAATGTTAAACTTCATTTGCCACCTCTCAGCCCATCTGCTCAACTTTTGTAGATCCTGTTGCAGCAGCATACTGTTATTCGCGTCCTTAACAACCCTGCCAACCTTCGTATCATTTGCAAACTAGGACATTAAGCTTGATATACAATCATCAATATCATTTATAAATACAGAAAACATGAATGGATCCAATATACATAAATTACTAATATTGAAACAGTGTAGACACATTGGGGGTTTGAACTTCATGTTCTTACTATCTAATATCTTAAATGAAGGTATGCAGTATGAACTGGCCATGGGTGTGTAAAGCCTTCTGAATTAGCGACCTATTTTTTTTTTTTTTTTTTTTTTACCGCTGATGTTATGAATCTAATTTCAACATCTCTTCACAATCTAACTTGACAAAGACATGTTGAATTGCAGTAATGTGTTCGAAATTCAGTTTTCCAAGTTCTGAATTCCAGCTTTCCTATGCAAAATGGCACGTGAGGTTTCTTATACCTGAGTCATAGACCAAATAAATTCTCCATAAAGGCTTTTTTTTCATTTTGCCTGTAGTTGGTTTCAGACCAGGTGTAGAGTTCTTCCTCCCACATACAGGCAGCAAAGTGGAACAAATCACCCCAGGGGCTCACATCTGGTGAGTATGGATCCTGAGCTGGATATCATAATTTTTCTCTTTCTTGGTGATTCCCTTCTAATTCTCTCTCTCTCTCTCTCTCTCTCTCATCTCTCTCTCTCTCTCTCTCTCTCTCTCTCTCTCTCTCTCTGGGTAACTCAGAAATTTTTTTGGCTGGTGCAGCATAAGCCTCAAGCTTCCTTGCACCATGTGGCTAATAATAATAATAACAGAATATATGTACAAGGGCTGTTCAACGAAGAACACTGATAATTTTTCATGAACAACCATACTCATTGCCATTTCTAGCTGAGGTGCTGAATTTAAGACTAAACCAAGCAGCATCACATAGCAACTGCACAGTTGACTAATGCACACAGGAAATTAATGCAGTTTGCTTTAATTTCCTGAGTTTCTTCAGGAAAACACTTCCTGAATGTCAGAAGATTATGCTATTACTATTAGTTGTTGTTGTTATTTGGTTTTTAGGAGCATTAGCAACTAAGGCTATATTGCTCCGGGGGGATATGCGGTGATCCCTGACCTTTCCACATCCTCCGTATTTGGTGGTTGCGGGCTCGAACCCCGGTCTAATCAAGAAGCGTGTGCTATGCACTGCTGCTCCTGCCCACCTGGCTATGGAGGTGCCTATTACAGTTAGGTAATGCACTTAAATTTGTTTGCAAAGGCAACACCAATTGTGAGCAAAGACACTGTTAGAAAGCTAGAAAGAAAATCTGCTAGAAAGTTTTTGGATGCTAAAATAACAGCTTATTTGTATAAATAATCCTCCTGACATAGTCATCGTAGGCTACACTTCTTATTCATTTAGTAATGTTAATTGTCTAATATAGGCAAAAAAAACAATTTTATTTATTTTTTATTATTTTTTTTTTTTGGCTCTAGAATATTGAATCCTCTGATTCACTCTTTAACTTAAATTCTTAATTTAAACCACATTGTGTTGGAAGAAACAGTTCTGTCTAGCTGACATGTTTCATTTATTCTGTAAACCTAAAACTAAGTTTAAAGATCTATTAGAATTTCAATGTGAATTGTAGTATTCCTCCTGTAAAAATCAATATTAATAAATCAGCCTGTAAGATTCATTATTAGAGCACATGTATTCCAGTATACATTCAGTATTTTGATTGTCAATTTTTTTTTGGAAATGGAGAGAATTTATTGTAGTTATGACTTTGTATTAACATTTGTAATGTTCTTAGCACTAAGACTTTATGAATTATTTTAAAATAAAGTGAAAATCTGATTTGTGCTTTCCAGTTGGGCAACACCACATCAGTCGTTTCATATAAATGCATTAACATCAGAAAAGAAAACAGTGATACCTGAGGATCAATATGACCTAAATATATATGAGAGAAATGTTCAGGTTAGTGACATTGTATTAATATGAGGGCTGTTCAATAGAGAATGACAATGATTTTTCATGAAAAACCATACCGCTTGCTAGTTTTAGCTGAGCTGCTGAATTTAAGACCAAACTAAGCTGCATCACATAGCAATTATGCAGTTGACTCATGTGCATGGTGTGACCTTAGCAGTCAGTCAAGCTTACGTAACAATGAATGTGACACACGAGGAACAGTATTCTTCTATCAAATTTTGTTTCCATCTCGAGAAAACAGCTGAAATGTATGAACTGCTAAGAGGCTTATGGTGAATCTATGCTTCCACATAGTGCTCACAGGTGCTTTAGGGTGTTTAAAGATGGATGCAATTCAATCGCAAAAATCTGCAGTCCTGGAGCTCCAACCACTGCTGTCACCATGGAAAACATGAACACAGCTTCTGTAATTGCGAGATGATTGTCGTAAAACAGTAAGGCAACTGGCAGAGATGTTGAGAATAACATTTTTATTTTTCAATAAAATCTTTTTTTTTTTTTTTTTTTTTTCTTTTGGAACCCAGCATGCATAAACACAGTATAACATGTTTGTGCATTCCAAGACTACTCACACTTGAGCAACAGCAAGTTCGCATGGAGGTTTTTCAGGAGCTGCAACGGATGGTTACTGAACACTGAGAGGTTCTGCACAAGGTATAACATCAGATGATATGTGGCTTCATCATTCAATCCAGAGAGTAAGCAACAAAGCCCTCTTTGGAAGTCTGTGGCATCAGCAACACTGAAAAAAAGCAAAGGTTGTGGCCATTTTTTTTTTTGACATTCAAAGGAATGGTTTATTAGCACATTGTGCCACATCATACAACTGTTACTGGACCTTACTACAGAACTGTACTGCACATTTTGCAGGATTACATTAGTTTCAGATGACCACAACTACACACAGGTGGGTGGATGCTGCATCACAAGAATGCTAGACCTCACAGTTCTCATGCTGCCATCAAGTACTTAGCCAGAACTAATATCAGATGTGTTCCTCATCTGTCCTTGCACCCTGTAATTTTTTTATTTATTTTTTTTTTATTTCCAAAGTTAAAGAAGGAGCTACGAGGAAAATGTTTCCAGTCATCAGAAGTTGTAAATATTTCAGAGGTGATTCTCAAATGCATATCAAAAAGTGGCTTCCACCACATTTTTGAAGAATGGCAGAAATATTGGAGTTAGTGCATTTCGTCAAATGGGAACTACTTTGAAAAGGACCATCAAAATATGGATGATTAAGAAAGGTATGTTGTTAAAAAAAAAAAAATTATGATCATTCTTTATTGAGCAGCCCTCATACATATTATATATAGTAATTTGTATTAACTTAATTGACCTGTTTCTTTAAGGAATCTTACTAGTGTAAAAGACAGGTCAATAGTATATGATGTATTCTGTGTTTTACATAGGCTGAGCCAGTTTTCCAAAGAATTAGTGTATTACTCACATAAAGGCCCCGAGTGCCAAGCGAGTGATCATAGCGATATTTCCAAAGTGATTTGAAAGCGTTTTTTCTCTAAGCGACAGATTGTAGAGATTGTTAAAACCCTCTTTATTTATAAAATTATTTAATTTTGGCTTTTTCTAAATAAAGAACTAAGCTTCATATCAAGGAAGGAAAGACCCTTTCTTTTATATTTATATATATATAACCAATTTCTCTAACACACTAACCACTAATCTCTTATCGCTTGGTCACTGGTGGCACCGCTCCTGCCTCCACGTGGCGGGGCTGGTAGTCTGAGTATTAATCTAATACTCAGGGCGAAAAGGAGCAAATATGGATCCATTAATATCACCAACTGTAGAGCCTACGTGCTCGCATGAACTTGAGTCATCTCAAGCAAAAAGAATCAAAAAAGATGATTCTTCACATGACATACCTGCTTTTCTAATTTTACACTCTTTGTCAACGAAACCTCTTAGTAGCTTGTCGCCGTTTCTTGTGCAGAAAAGCATAGAGGCTGTAGCAGGTACTCCCAAAATTGTCAAACGCCTTCGCTCAGGAGATCTTCTTATAGAGACTTCCCATCCCAGTCATTCTAGACAACTCCTGAAGCAAACGATCTTCGGAGGCCTTCCCATTTCGGTAACCCCGCACAGAAGTTTAAACACCTCAAAGGGAGTCATCTCGGAATGGGACCTCCTTACTGTTTCTGAGGAAGAAATTGCCGAAGAACTTAAAGCACAACGTGTTGTCGGTGCTAAAAGAATTATGACCAAACAAGATGGTGTCCTTACACCCACAAGAAATGTTATCCTTACCTTCAGCAGTCCGAATCTACCAGAATCAGTAAAAGCTGGCTACCTTTCCTGTAAGATCCGACCATATATACCAAATCCACTTAGATGCTTTAAATGCCAGAAGTATGGTCATTCTCAAACAGCATGCCAAGGTAAGACAATCTGTCCCCTGTGTGGCTCATCAGACCATTCCCAAACTGAATGTACAGCAGCTACGCCAAAGTGTCCCAATTGCCAGGGTACTCACCCCGCATATTCTAGAACTTGCGAATTATGGAAAACGGGAAAGAAAATAATGAAGTACAAGGTAGAGAAAAATGTATCTTACCAAGAGGCACGTAAACAAATATTAAATGTGATCTCTGCCAAAACATATTCCAATGCAGTTAAAAACACTAAAGAATTTTCTACACAGACTTATATTACTATTCCTCCTAAATTATCTCTTATTCAATGGGCTAGATCCATCCTTGCGGATGGTGAGACACTAACAGCAACAAAGACAAAAAGTCCATCAAATTCTACTAATACAAAGCCATCCAAGCCACAACAAGACGTTCCAAACTCAGGCACATTATTAAAGGAGAAAGATGTTCATCGCACACAAAATAAACCAACTGAACGAACCATGGAAACCAATGAGAAATTAGACAATGATGATGCTGTTCTCATGCTTCATGCTGATGATGAGATGGATATTACTCGCCCAGTATTTTCAAAACGAGAGAAATATAAACAGGATCGAGGGAAAAACAAACGATCAGACCAATCCATCTAACCTAAACCCAAATAATGCAGAAAATTATTCAATGGAATTGTAGAGGACTAAGAAGTAATCTGAATTAAAATACCTAATGCACCAGCATGATCCTGCATGTATTTGTCCTACAGGAAACTTATTTATCATCAAATTATAGCCCACACGTCTCGCGGTATACACTATATAGACGTGACAGATGTTCCGATTCTCCAGCAAGAGGAGGAGTAGCAATATTAGTTCGTAGTAATGTACCATCGAAAACCCGTTCAGCTTTCCACTAATCTAGAAGCAATAGCCGTTCGTATTGTTCTTGGGATTAATCTCACCCTTGTCTCCATTTATATTCCACCAAACATTTCATGTTCCATTGCAGAACTTGATAATTTACATAATCAACTACCCCCAACCTGTATGCTTTCTAGGTGATCTAAATGCTCATCATCCTTTGTGGGGTTCCCCGAACATGGATCGTAGAGGGAGGATGATCGAAACTCTACTTGATAACCATCACTTAACACTACTGAATACCGGTGTGAATACTTATATTCACTTGCCTACAGGTTCTAGCTCTGCTCTGGATCTGTCCATATGTTCCTCGTCCATTTATCCTAGCTTTGATTGGACAGTATTAACAGACCTTCACAACAGCGATCACTTTCCTATAATTTGTGAAATACAGAAGGATACAAACTATAACATCTAACCAAAAAATTACGTGGAATTTTCACAGAGCTAACTGGGAAAAGTTTTCGAAAACAGTGCAATTTGATAACCATTTGATTCTTTCTGCATCTATTAATAATGCCACTAGACATATAGTAGAACAATTACTTGAAGCTGCTACCAGCGCAATACCGAAAGTTAACCTTACGAAACAAAGGTACAATAATTGGTGGACAAGGGACTGCTATCTTGCCAAAAGGAAACAAAACAAAGCTTGGAACACTTTTCGCCGAAATGCTACAATGGAGAACCTTATAAACTATAAACGGCTGAAAGCTGAAGCACGCCGAATTCGTCGAAAAGCTAAACAGGATGCGTGGATTCGATTCAGTTCTATCATCTGCAGAAACACTGACCCCAGAATAATTTGGAGAAAGATCCGTATCCTCAGTGGAAAGTGTCAACAAACCAAAGCCCCAATCTTGTCCTGGAAAGGAATAGATATTTCTTCTCCAACTGATATTGCAGAGGCTTTAGCACAAACATTTGCAGTCACTTCATCATCTCAATCTTATGAAGACTCATTTAGACGCAAAAAAATTTCCGTGGAAAAATATAAAATTAACTTTGTTACAAAACAATCTCATTCTTATAACCTTCCGTTCACTATGAATGAACTCAACGAAGCTCTCCAGAATTCTAGAAATAGTTCTGCTGGACCAGATGGCATTTTCTATATAATGCTTTGCCACCTCAACTCAAACTCAAAATCTATATTACTGAAATTTTACAATAGAATCTTTGAGGAGAATGTTTACCCTGATACATGGCATCAGTCAGTTGTGGTAGCCATAGCGAAAGCCGGGAAAGATGCTTCCTCTCCCAATAGTTATCGTCCTATATCTTTGACCAGCTGTTTAGGAAAGATAATGGAAAAGATGGTACACAAGAGACTTGTCTGGATTATTGAAGATCAAGATGCTATATCATGCCATCAATTTGGTTTCCGCCGTAACAGGTGTACAACTGATGTCCACATCAAGGTTGAAGCTCACATTCGAAATGCTTTTCTTAAGAAACAGCACATGGTAATGATAACATTCGATATTACCAAAGCATTCGATACAACCTGGAGATATGGAATCCTCCAAGACTTATACAAACTTGGACTGAGAGGTAACCTGCCTAGATTCATTCAGAATTTTCTTCACCTCAGGACCTTTCAAGTAAGATTCCAGAATGAGCTGTCCAAAATTCACACACAAGAAGAAGGAATACCTCAGGGATCGATTTTAAGTGCCACACTCTTTGCATTACGTACCAGTAGCATTATAAGAGACATCCCAGCCGCAGTAGAAGTTTATATGTATGCAGATGATCTTGCTATTTCCTGTCAATCATCGAACATGGCTACCATCGAAAGACAACTACAGATAGCAATAAACAAAATTGAAACTTGGACAGAAAGCAACGGCTATCAATTAACCGAGGGGAAAACAGCAGCAATACACTTCTGTAAATTACGATCGCTTCATCCGGAACCTGTATTAAAACTGAAAGGCAGAGAAATACCGATGACAGACTGCATAAGATTATTGGGTCTGAATTTAGACACCAAATTAAATTTTCGTAAACATGTGACCTATCTACGAACTACGTGCCTCCAGAAACTAAACATCCTTCGTGCAGTATCCTCAACATCTTGGGGTGCTGACAGACAGTCACTGCTCAATTTATATCGTGCTCTAATCCGGTCACGATTAGACTATGGAGCCATAGTATATGCATCAGCTAAAAACAGCATCTTACGGTCTGTGAACACCATTCAACACAGTGCCCTTCGATCAGCACTAGGCGCCTACAGAACCTCGCTAGTTCAAAGCTTGTATATAGAAGCACACGACCCTCCGCTTTATCTTAGAAGACAACGCCTACTCTGCCAATACGCTGCTAAAATAAGAAGCTTTCCAACTCACCCCTGTTGGGTATATCTCAACCAACCTTTATGGTCAACACTTTATGAATCTAAACCTAATGAACCCAGACCTGCTGGAATTCGTCTTCAAGAAGTAATAAAAAAGTGGAAACTCGATCTCAATAAAATTGCGGAAAGTGTAAATATGCCTTTACCTCCATGGAATAGACATCATATAAACATTGATCTTTACTTCGCTCAGTGGCCAAAAAATACCATTCCACTATGTAATATCCGACAGTTGCATGCCAATCATACTTCGCAACACACTGGAAAGCTCATAATCTATACGGATGGATCTAAAACCCAATCACATGTAGGTGCAGCAACCGTGTTCCCTTCGCATGTAATTTCAAAATCCCTTCCAGTTGAGTGCAGCATTCTATCTGCAGAACTGTATGCTATACAGCTTGCATTAAGTGAAATATGCCAACAGTCATCCCTCTCTGTTTTAATATACTCGGATTCACTGAGTGCTATTTCAGCCATACAGGGTAAATGACATTCTCGTCACCCTCTTCTACAAGAAATTGAGTTTTTAATCAACCTTTGTCAAAAGAAACACTCTGAAATAACTCTTTGCTGGATCCCAGGACACTGCGGAATAGAAGGCAATGAAAAAGCAGACATTGCAGCTAAGTCAGCATCAGAACTGCCAAACAGAACAATGATAGTTCCACACACTGATTTTAGTCCAATCATTATTAGAGAAAGTGAAAATGAATGGACCCAAATATGGAAAAATGAAGTCAACAATAAACTACATGAAATAAAACCTAATCCAGAAATATGGAACTCAAGCATCAGAGAGAGTCGCAGAGAAGAAGTAATACTTGCCAGACTGAGAATTGGCCATACTCATCTTACTCATTTTCATCTATTGGCAAACAAAAATCCCCCACTCTGTTTTCAATGCCAAGTTCAACTTACAGTAAAACACATTCTTTTGGTATGCCCTCGATTCAGAAATTCCAGATTGCTTTGTTTTCAGAGTTCATACAATAACCAGAATCCAGTTACCCTTCAACAGATCTTAGACAATAACGCGAATATACATGAATTGTTTAATTTTATTCGGCAAATCAGATTTGATAAACAAATCTGAAAAAATGTTTGATGTACATTAAAAACTTTGAAAGACATCTTGGCCATTGATGCCCTTGTGTCTTAAAACCATTAATCAACAACAACAACTCACATAAAGATCATTAATCTTTTCTAGTTTATTCTGTACTGCAATTCCTTTCTTTTATGGATTATTCCAAATACAAGAGTGATTCATATGAAAGCAGCAGAAGTTAAATAAGGAATTCTTTATTGAAGAACATCATTATTTTTCAACAGTGTCCTCTTGCAATGCATGGTCTCATGTCATGAAACTAATGCCTGGCTACCACTCGACTTTGTTTGTTTTTAATTTAATCTTGACAAACAAACGTCATCAAGTAAAGTTCTCATTGGTCAGTTGCTAAACAATACAGTAGTAATTTGACAACTGACCAATGATAGTGTTACTCGGTGACATACGTTTATTTAGGTTAGAGTGAATGGAGTATAAAGATGAGAATAATTATTTTTGAAAATAATTTTTTCAAAAACATTCTCAACACTTGAAATTTTCTTCATAGCCAATTCATATGGATGATATTCCATGGATTCCTTACAAAATCTTAATTTCCATACTAACCCATGAAGGTTACTTTGATTGCTGTATTCCATACTTAGAGATTTACTTATATGCAACTTAAAGATATGTTTAAAACATGCTTCCACTTAATCACTTCTTAATTTGCATTTTTAAAAGATATTTTAATTTGAATGCAAACATCATTGACATTGAGTGGAGAAAATCTGAGGAAGATCTATGAATATGGCTCTCCCTAAAAAATTGGTGTAGTATGTGGGGAATAAAAGCTTAAAATATTTAAAAAGAAAAAAAAATATGAGCCAACATTTGTAATCTGAATTTGTGAATCTGAAGTGTTTCACAATACTTGCTCTTCCTGCTCCCTTAACTGATGGCTCATCAGGGTCTCCAGAACTGCCATATTGATGTACTTCTGCTCTACAAGTTTAATATAGTTATTTAAGTCAGTTTTCCTGCTCTCTCTCTCTTGGAATGGTTAATTTTTTACATTTTTCAAAACGAATGATACTATAGGTATTGAAATTTCATTTTTTGTTCAGCAGTAGTAGCTTTCATATGCAGTGTGCTGACAGCAGTTGTACTCGGTTTTAATCAAAATAAGTATTCCACTAAACTGCAGGGTCAACATGAAAAGCAGACTTTATAAAAAAAAGACTTCCAGAAGAGTCCTCCTTTGTATTAGCCAGCTCTGCTATTACTTTCTCAAAAGATTCTTCACCATACATCTCTGTCACTAAATTTTATGTGACCTCAGTTCCTTGCACTTGATCTTCCTGAGAAAGACATATTGCTTCTTTTCATTTGGATTGAAGAAATCCAAAAGGTATCACTAATACATAAATGGGGTTTAAGAGTGAAGTTGGCAATTACAGACCAGTTAGTCTGACTACAGTGGTAAGAAAATCTTAGAGGCAATGATTAAGAGCACAATCCAGGAACATTTAGATAGACAGATAAATAGACAGGGCTATTTTTCTCTTTTGTCTATAGTTGGTTTTTACTTTAAAATTCTTTGACAATGAGTACAAGTTGGTTGAAGGACCAGTAAAGATGTATCTGGCCAAAGCTATTATTCTTGGATTGTAGAGTGATGCTTGGAGTAGTCGAAGAAACAAATCATTTATGAATTGCATCATAATGATACCTGAACAAGTATTTTACATGCACTTGGCCACAAAGACTGAAGAAAGTCTGAAATTGTGACTAAAATAGGTGTTTCAAAATATGCTGCTGTGACAGATAATTCTGCAATCATAAATGCAATATCAATACTTCAAGAGAAATATCAACATCTAGTCATGTATACATGTTGCACATATATTCTGAACTTAACTGATGATTATGCAGCTAGACTACAGAAGGCTTCAATCTAAGTGCTAAATCAATTTTTGAGGAAATTAACAACATATAGTTATGGTCTTCATTGCAACCCAGATGAAAAAGAGGGAATGCTGCATGTTTCAATTACCAGTAAATAAAACAGTGGAATTCAATTCTATACTGCTACCACTTTGTTAGCACCATGAGCTTAATAGCATGTTGGATAGCCACTGGCCCAAATCACTACTCTGACACAATGCAACATGTAGTCAAGAAGGAGTAAGAGTGATACAAGGACTGTTGGACCATTCATGTAAAAAAAAAAGAGGGTTTCCTGGAGTGATATGGGGATTGTGCTGATGAGCATCCCTTTCCAGTTCATCCCACAGATTCTAAACAAATTCAACAAGTGCAGCTGTCTCTCTGCTTTAGCATTAGATGTGCACTGGCAATTATAATTCTGTGAGATCCTGTCCACAGAATTATAATTGCCCCATTGTTGATGAACCAATTTGGGTACTAGCTGAGCCACATGGTTTTATGGCACTTTCCTGTGCATGTCACATACCACATGACCCCCATGGACTTACATATAATCCAAACCTCTGTGGTCCTAATAAAATGACCAGGCAGTTTATTTTGTTTAAAGAGTTTATTAGATTCATAACAAGTTCTTAAATGTCTTGCTGTGAAAGAAGATTAGCACAATTCTGGATGAAGTGACATTTTTATGTGTATACAAAAACTGTATGACTCCCACTTTCTGAAGCAAAAAGAAAAACAGTTCTTTAAAAAATTCAAGAAATGAGAAATATGGCTTTCAAAGGAGCTCATTTTGCCATGAACAGCCCAGATCCAAAATACAGCAAGAATAGTAATAGTCATATAGTGCAAGGAAGCCACAGGTTTTTGTTACACTGTCCAGAGAAAAAAAAGTAGATAAGAAAATATAAATTATTTGCTTCCCTTCTCACATAGGTAACTATCCAGTTGATCTTTGAATTTATTCAAACTATCAGCCTCAACTATCTGCGAAGGCAACCTATTCCAGCAATGAACGACTCGCTGGCTAAAAGAAAACTTCTTATAATGTAGTTCAAAACCTCTTCCCCTGTAATTTTAATTTATGCCCCTGTTCTGGAATTCTCTAAACAATGAAAATTCCACCTCTATTAATTTTACTAACCCTCCCAGAGCCTTATAAACCTCAATCAGGTCACCTCTAAGGCACCTGGTTGCCCAAGCTCTTTATCCCACATAATCAGAGCCTTTCCTCATATGGTCGGTCTTTTGCCAATCTTTCCACATGAGTTGCCCATCTTTGGACCCTTTCAAGAAGCTCAGTGTCTTTTATTCAGATGAGATCTCCGTACCTGAACACAGTATTCCAAATGTGGTCACAATTGCATTATACAGTGGGACTATGACCTCCATATTTCTACAGGATAATGTTTGACAAATAATCAATAGGGATACCATGGGCTTTCCTTACTGCCTGTTTACACTGCTCAGAAAGCTTCACTGCCAGTATTATAATTCCCAGATCCCTTTCTTGCTCTACTGTTTTAATTCAACCCCACCAAGTGTGTAATTTATCTTGGGGTTGCTGTTCCCCAAGTGCAAGACCTTGCATTTTGCTGCATTAAAACGTAGCTGCCACTTTTTTGGCCATTCCTTGAGCCTGTTCAAGTCATACTGAAGGAACACTGCTTGGTACTGATAATTAACTACTCTACCAATCTTTATGTTCTCGGCAAATTTTGACATAAGGCCTTCTATCTTATCATCGATGTCGTTTATGAAAATCAGAAACAACAGTGGTCCAAGAACAGATCCTTGGACACCCCACTTCTGACTTTACACCAATCTGAAGAATATCCATTAATCACAACCATCTGCCTTCTGCACCTACAGCCACCCATCAATCCATCTTAGAATTTTTCCAGTAATCCCAACATGTTCCAGCTTATATAGTAACCTCTCATGAGGGACTGAGTCAAATGCCTTGCTAAAATCCAAATAAACTCTGTTAAAATCATGCCCTACATCCAGCTCACTAGTAACTGTGTCAAATAGCTTACTAGGTCAGTTAGTCAAAATAGTTACTTTCAGGTCATTCATGGAGCCTGTAGGGGGGGGGGGAGACAAAAAACACATTTCTACTAATCTTGTATACTTTTCTGTGAAGGAGAGATTTCAATAAACATCAGCGTAAAAGTGGGACTCAGCTTCTGTTGGGTGCCTATTATTGGTGGTGGTTTGGCTGTCAGTAACTTTTGTTTTCTCAGCAGTTTGGTTTTATGCTCTATCACATCTAGAACAGTGGTCGTCAACCTGGTCCCTACTGCCCACTAGTGGGTGATTCAAGCTTTCATGGTGAGCAATGGGGGGTTTTGTCCATTGTTACAATGTAGCTACAAGGTGACCTGATTGAAGTGTATAAGACCCTGATTGGATTGAGCAGGCTCAATGCTGATGGGATTCTTTCTCTTGCTCAGATTACAAATCTGAGGGGGCATAGATTCAAACTGAAGAAAGACAGTTGTAGAATAGATGTGCAGAAGTTTGTCTTTAACCAGCAGGTAGTTGATTGCTGGAACAACTTTCATCTGTTGTTGTGGAACTTCAGATGGGTTAAATAAATTCAAGGCAGAACTAGACAAACATTTCGAATTAATGGATCAGTGAAATGGGAAGGGTTTTTTTTTTGGCTGATGCTGTATAAGCTTGCTTTCTTGCATCATGTGCCTCTATTAATGCTAATGCCAACCACACACACACACACAGGAAACAAAACTGAGCCTTAGAGGATAGCTAGATGGAGCACCAGATGTGTTAGGCAGTTTTTTTTTACACTTTGAAGATTGAGATGTATCACATGTTTAGTGGTTATACAGACCAGTTTCAATCAGTATCTGATTAATTTTGATTGACTGCTTTATTAATGTAGCATGCATTTGTCCATTTGTAGAGTGTTCATTTTTCTTTAAAGAAATTTATTGTACAGTATTACAACTGTATTCTTACGTTCATGCTAAAACTCTTCCTTTTCTCTCTCAGCAACAGTCTCTAAGGTTTACAATTTTATTGACTTGCTAAGTGATTTTATTGCCTTGCCATGTGCACACCAGTCAAACAGCTTCTGACTTTAAAAACAATTTGTAAATTCTATGTCAGCAATGCTGAAAATGCTGATTCACCTACAAGACTAACCTAGAATGTCCCATAACAAACCTTCCATCTTCTAAGCTACCCTTCGGAAGCTTTAAATCATCATCTCCCCCAAGTAGCTTATGAAATTACTAATCTCCCTGGTATATGTTAACAACATATTCTGCAATCTACTCCATAAGTAATCCACGGCTATCAGGAGTCTAATTAGTCACTGTTATTGTAAGGAACTATGTTCATTTGCCTTTGTGGCTAAATAAAGATCCACGAAAACGTGTGTGTGTATGTGTGTGTGTGTGTGTGTGTGTGTGTGTGTGTGTGTGTGTGTGTGTGTGTGTGTGTGTGTGTCACTAGCAATGAACATGGTCATCCGAAATGTTACCGTTTAAAAAAAAAAACTAAGTGACTGTGGCAGGGAGGTTCAAAAATCAAAAAGGACAGCTGTCAAAATGAATGTGTCCATACTAGAGTGTCCTTTGTCATTGTAGCAGTAACTTAACATGCAATTTCAAATACTTCTGGCTGAGGCCCACAACAGCTTTAGAGAGATGTCCATTAAAAGAGGATTTCATTGGATGCTGCATCAAGACATTATGCCCAGTGCACAATACATTCTGTTTGCCAGTTTCTGGCCAAAAAACAAATCCCTGTGTGTGAACATGCACCCTACTCACCAGACCTAGCCTCTTTGAATTTTTTTTCTCCTCCCTAAACTAAAAAAAAAAAAAAAAGTGTACTTAAGAGAACCCCATTTTCATTCAATTGAAGACATTCAGAAAAAAACAACTGGAAGTGGTAAAAGAGCTTGCAGAGAAGATTTCCAGAAATGTTTCTGTGCTTGGAAGAAATGCATGGAACAATGAGTGCAAGTCCAAGCCAATTATTTTGAAGGGAATAACTTGTAAGGTACAAAACATTTCATTATATTTATTTTATTGCAACAATTTCATTATTTAATAACCATGCCTTGTATGTATAAGATTTTTGAACAATGCTTTTGACCCAATTACTAATCTTCCTGGTAGAATGCTAGTTCTATGATTTACTTATAAACTTTATTAATAAGTATTTCTAAAATATTACTTATGTGAGAATTGAAGGGCATTACTAACACTCACATAGGTTAATAGGATTGGATAAGAAAAACACTTCGCTGCATGGAATTATTAAACAAGGATTTATTTCATCTGGTGATCTGAACATGAGCAGTGAAAAACAGAAATTTAGACTACAATATAATGCTGTATATTACATTCGTTTTTAGAAAATTGCAGTAGGAAACTGATAAAATTAACAAACTTTCATATAATCCTCATCAATACATGCAGTTAGATGCTTTCCTTACTCTAGTATTGTTATTAACCCATTCTGTTTTGCTTTGTTTTTTTGTTTGTTTTTATTTATGATTAAAAATAAAAAGTCATTTAATTTCAAAACTTTGGCTAACTGAATTGCTGCATGGAATTGGTGCTACAATTGGAAAAAATAGTTAAATTTTTTTATATATATTTTTTTTATTAGGTATTTAATCTCAGCTCAGTACTTGCACCAGTATTAATTGAAGTTCTCCAGTTATCATTACCAGCAGGTGTTACATTACACATTCATCATCATGAGAAAGAAGATGACGAAATTAGATATGTTCCTAATTATGAATTACTTGATTTGAAGAAGGAATTAGAGGATATTAAAAATCCAAGAGGACAACATATAAAGAAAACAAATTAAATAAATTCACCATTTACATGAAGCATTTTTAATAGAAGCATATTATTGTTAATACAAATTTAGCATTTTCCATGTTTTGTATTCCTCTGTTCATAATAAAGAGCATGGAAAGATTTAAGAAGTATTACAAGACTAATTTCGCAATAAACATACCTTTATTGATTGTCAACTTTATCTCCTTCAGAGTAGTTGCTTTATAAAACTATACATTTTAACTAATAATCTAATCTTAAAAATATTTCTCAAAACTTTTCTTATGACTAATCATTCTCCTTTTTTTCTTTTCTTTAATCAGTGCTGAGAAGTTTCCTAACATTGAATTTAGAAAAAAAAAAAAAAAAAGTTATGGGGAAGGCAAGTTTGTTGTTTGTCCTAAATACAACTAAAACTTGTTTGACATGCCTTTCAATTCTGGCTATCTGAACTAATGATGTTCCACTTTGGTGAAGTTGAACATTATTAGTTCATTCAAAACATTTTTAGTACATGGACCAGTTATTGTGGTGCTACAATGGACTGACTGGCTTAGAACCTATTTTTGGCCACTGGTCATGTAAAGTTCCCAAGTCCTGTGACATCTTTTTTTTTTTATGAAAATCCCAAAAATGAGAGGTATTAGAACCTATAGTAAGTACTGTGCTTGGGTTGGAGGTTGAGAAGACAAAAGAAGATATTTGTTGACATTAGACTTGAACTTCTGTAGACTGTAATTTTCAGGAACTATGTATGAAGGAAGGTTGTTCAAGAAAACGGCAGTAGAATGAAAAAACAAGGAAGATGAAAAGTTAGTTCTGCAGTTTGAAGTTGGACAGTAAATGAATGTTGGCTGGTGATGGCACGTGTTCAGACTACTTTGAAGGAGAGAGCAGGAATTATAGAAGCCAATTCAGAAGAACAGTACACATGGAAGTATCTATAGAAAAGGCATGCAGCAGAAACAGTACGTCTATGAGACAGTGGAGAGACTCTCTTAGAGATGAGGTTTTGGGGGTATTGCCCCAAAATGTGGGAACAATATTCCATGGTAGGGCGGATTTGCAATTTGTACAGAGTGAACAGCAGTTTGGAAGAAAAGTAATGCCCCCAAAAGATATATCATCTTGCCTAGAAATTGGAGTGTCACCAAAGATAAGCATAGGAGCTGAAGAATCCTTTTTGCAAGATATAAGACAAGACAGTTTTAGAAGGATTGAAATAAACTAAGTTGTCTTTTCCCCAATGGAGAATTACTTGGGGATCAACATTTAAGGAATTGGTAGTGGATATTTGAGCAGTTGAAGCTGATTGAGCAGGGCAAGGTTTCTCAAACTGGAATGCAATGTGCTATCATCGGCAAAACTATGGATTGGATTTCCAGTCAATGGAAGGAGGTCATTAATATACAAGAGTAAAAGAGTGGGGGAAAGAACTGAACCTTGGTGGACACCAACATTAGTGGAGAACTTATGTCAAGATTCATCAAAAGACAGAGCCATCTACCAGTTTTCTCTCTGACTGCTCACTGAGGGTGAGCAGTCAGAGAGAAAATTAGATAACCAATTACAAAAAAAAAAAAAAAAAGTTGGCAAACCATAAGATGGAAGCTTGTTTAGAAGACCTTTATGCCAAACACAATCGAAAGCCTTTGAGATGTCAAGAGCAACTGCTTGTGTTTCACCGAACTTTTCCATTGAATTTGTCCATAAATGGGTAACATAAGCCAGAGTATCACCAGTGGATTGACACTGACGGAATTCATTCTGGCAATCGTTGATCAGACAGAAGGATTCTAGGTAGTTTTAACAGTTGGCGGTTAATTGATTTCTCCATTACTTTAGAAAAAGTAGAAGTACTGTAATTGCAATGGGACAATAATTGGATGGGAGGGATTTGTCACCCTTTTTAGGAACCGGACTGGATATGAGCAAATTTCCAAGCAGAAGGAAAAATGCCTTTGGAATAAGAAAGGTGAAAATTGTGGCACAGAACAGGAGTAAGTTCAGGAGCACAGGTTTGAGACTAAGTGGTGAAATACCATCAGGACCTGCAGCTTTCTTAGCATCAAGATTCATCAAAATCCTTCTGACATCCTTTTGACAGAGGACCACAGCAGGCATTGAATAGAGCGTGTTGAGAAAGGTGGAAGGTGTTTTACCAAGCTCATTAATACACGAGTTGGAAGAAAAATGGGATGCTAGCAGTTCAGTTTAATGCTTGGCTGAAATGACAATAGAACCATCTGGTTTTGATAGGTGGGAGCAGAGATGGCAAAAGTTGAGGCCAATTGCTTTGCAAGAGACCAGAATGCTCGGCTACCATTACAGCAAGAACAAAGTTTTCTACTATATGCACTATGAATAATGTCTTTTGACGATACAATGGATGTCATGGTGAGATTCAATCTTCCTTGCATTTTAAGGGTGCAGCTCTAAAACTGTTTTCGCAAGCCAGCCTCTAGATAGTCTACCAGACTGAACCTATTGCTAACCCTCTAGGAGGCTTCCGGATCAGGTAGTGTATAATCTAACTGCCTCTGTTCTGTTACATAGTGACTGGAGGGAGTCCAAGTAGTGTGTGTATATACGAGGAGCAGTATCGAGGCCACGTATCAAGGAGCTGGATACATCTTGCCATGTGTATGCCACATCTAAAAGAATTTCATTACTTCATACAGCCTGTTCTCCAACTATTCTTACTACTGAACAGAGGTAGCAATGGGGGTGCAGAGGGGGAGGTTGCTCTGTGTGCAAACTGAAGGCATTATTGATCATATTACATTATCACACTCAAGGGTGGCAGGAAGACATGTTGCCCCCTGTTGTCAAAGACCCTAGTGATGCTACTGAATACATCATGAATTGTCAAACTAATAGCGTTAGCATTAGTTGAGGCATATGATGCAAGAAAGCAAGCTTATACAGCATCAGCCAAAGAAAAAAAAAAAAACTTTCCCATTTCACCCATCCGGTCACTCCAAATGTTTGTCTAGTTCAGCCTTAAATTTATTTAAGCTGTCAACTTCCACAACAGTCAGTTCAGGCAATTAACTACCGGTGGAAGTTAGTTCAAGCAATTAACTACCCGCTGGCTAAAGGCAAGTTTCTGCACATCTATTCTACAACTATCTTTCCTCAATTTGAAACTATGCCCCCTTCAGGTTCTTAATCTGAGCAAGAGGGAGTATCCCGTCAGCAATGAGCCTGCTCAAATCATTCAAGGCCTTATACACCTCAATCAGATCACCTCGCAGGTGACTAGTCTCCAGATGCTGCAACTTGCAGAACTTAAGCCTTTCTTCGTAAGTGCACCCCCTTTGTTCCTCTCACCAATCTTGCCCCCCTTCTCTGTACTTGTTCTAGCAACTCTACATCCTAAAATGAGGCCTCCAGACCTGTACGCAGTACTCAAAGTATGGCCTGACCATTGCTTTTTTAACAAAGGGATAATCACCTCCTTGTCTCTGCTAGCGAAACTCCTATATATCATTGACAAAACTACATGATCTGCTCTGGCAGACCGTCTGCACTGCTCAGAGAACTTCATATCTGACTGCACAATTACCCTCAGGCAGTGGTGTAGGAATGCCTTGGCATTGGGCAGGTGCCAAGGGTGCCGACAGGAGAGGCACCACTGACAGACTACATCAGTACAGTGTCAAGCTGTTTCAACACCCGAGGATAGCTGACGGAATGGCGCCCCTCGATGATGTCGAATCAAGATGACAGCACAGGGAGAGTGAAAATTCATTTTCACACGGTGATTCAAGCCTGCATGCATCCTTACATCTGAGTACATACTGCATAGCATCATAGATCTATTTGCTGTCCAGATTGTAACTTTGAAGGGACCAATCAGGCGATCGCTTCATCAGCACATGCTCGAATGCATAGCACTTCGTAATTCACGCATTGTGTACAAACTGAATAAGTTATAAGTTATAGTGTTTTTGTGATTGCTATATAAACAGGTAATCGTGAATATTGTGATTTATAATTTAAATAAAACAATAAAGGCCAAATTAATTTTAGACATGCCACCAAGGCACCTCCGTAGTCAGGTGGGCAGGAGAAGTAGTGCGTAGCACACGCTTCTTGATTAGACTGGGGTTCGAGCCTGTGACCACTAAATATGGAGAATGCGGAAAGGTCAGGAAATCACCACTGCATATCCCTGGAGCAATATGGCCTTAGTTGCTAATGCTCCTAAAAACCAAATAACAAACAAGAAACATGCCACCAAAGGAAAAAAAAGTGGAAAGACTGCATAAAGAGGAAATTAGAAAAAAACATTCCATTAGTTTACAAATCTGGCTTACAATAAGCCACTCTAAACCTGAAAGTGACAAAGAAGACGAACATGATTCGAAGATTACTGAAATGGAAATCCAAGAAAAAGCTCAAACAGTTGAAATTATTTTAGAAGAATTAGAAAGTGTGGAAAATACCAACAACAGTTGGCGGAAGAAAATGATGGCAGCAATAATATTAACATGAAACATGTAAGTCTGATTTTTAATGATCCAACTAGATGGAACTTTAATGCTCACAAAAACAGATCTTTTATGGCGCAACACGGTCCCGAACATATAGTCTTAAATACGAATCCTGTCACTAATGGCCGATGTTTCAATAATTCGTGGAAATACAAAAATGAAGGTATTGAAAAAAAAAAAAAAGAAGAAGAGAGGAAATGGTTATGTTATTGCCAAAACAAAGATGCAATATATTGTTTTCTGAGCCTTTTATTTGTTAATCTGGCGCAAATAATGTTCCATTTTTCAGTTCATATGGTTTTAAGGATTGGAAAAATCTAAATCCAAACGTTCTTTTTCATTTGAGAATTCATTACAACACAAACAATTTCACAAATTGAAAATTGTTAGAAAACGGTTTTCAAAAAGGTGGACTAATTGACGACGCTGCACAAGCAGCACTAAGAAGCGAAATTTCGAAATGGCGTCATATATCGAAAATAATATTGAAATGTATATTGTTCTGTGCTGAAAATAATTTGGCATTTCGTGGACATGATAGTAATATCGATACCGAATAAAAAAAAGTTGTGGCGTATTTTTAAACTTGATAAAATTTGTCAGCCAATTTTACGTTGGTATGAAAAATGTTCTGGAATCGCATATTAAACACCACACTAATTATTTATCTCCAGAAATTCAGAATGAATTTATTAATTTGTTAGCAACAAAAGTACGAAATTAAATAATTTAAAATAACTAAATGCAACAAGGCATAATATGTTAAGAGTAAGAGTTTTATATCTGTATAATATCGGTGTGGATACACCATAGATAACTCTTAAGAAAAGACTACGATAGTAGCGTGGAAGGCATCATTTCCCCGGTATCTCATATTGTGCTCGATGATAGGCCAATAGCTTTGAAACGGTGCCGTTTCACTTCCACGAAGCAACAGATGGCAGCTTGTCGGGATGAAGGAAAACCACTTTCTTCTAGATCTCTAACAGAGTGCTTACAATAGTAGGTTGACCAGAGCCTAATGTCCGAATGTTTAATACACCTTGGTCTGCCCACTGCCTAGGGATACACAGAAAATAGTTGACCAACTCGACTTCTCGGTATACGGGGCAGGTAGTCGGATAGGCATTACGGGTCCCACTCAGTTGCAGATGGTAATCTCTATCTTTTAATTCAGGCATAACAACAGCACTATTGCTTGCTTGAAGGCCATGGGTGCAAAAGATGTGTACCCAGTTAAGTCTCGTAATGCAGTCGTTATATAAAAAATTTTGGTCTCCATAAATCGAAGTAATAAAAAAAATTCAATAAAGAATAAAATTTTATTTAGCGAATTCTAAAAAAAAATTCGGTAAAAAGAAAACATTTATCTCTAAATAGAAAAATTCGTTATAAAGAAGTTTGTTAAACAGAGGTCCAGCTGTAGTTATTATTTATTATTATTTTACCAATTATCGAAAAAATGCGCGTAGCCACGAATCTGCCAAGGGCGCCGAAAACATAGCTACGCCTCTGCCCCCAGGTAATTGTGCACTCAGAGTCCATGAGTGTAGTACCACACAGTTGGTACGTTTCTCTTGGATTACTGCTACCCGTATCCAGTACCTTGCATTTGTCAATGTTAAACTTCAGTTGCCACTTCTCAGCCCATCTGCCTAACTTTTCTGGATCCTGTTATAGCAGCATACTGTATCATCTGCAAACTTGGACATTAACCCCTATACAGGGTGTCTCAAAAATATTGGTACAAGCGTTTAGGGGAGGTAGGTAACATCTAAAGGAAAGTGAATCACATTGGAACCCATATACGGAAACGTCACTCGGTACACGGCGCTGTTCATCAGTTCGCGAGACGGAAAATTTCTGGTTTACTCATTCAAGCAGTGGACGCCGCACAAAGAGCATGCATCGATATACGATCTGTGAGCTGTCAGACATGCACCTAGTGTATATGGATTAGCAGAGGGCAATGGACGAGCCGCTCAACGAGAACGCTCCCCAGACAGACATGTACCGGACCACCGTTTGTTTGCGCGTGTGCATCAAAATTTGTGCGATTATGGGTCATTTAGAGGTAATAGGAGTAGTGCGGGCAGACCACGTTCAACGCGAACTCCCACCATAAATGCCGTCCAGAATAATCCTACTACCAGCACACGTGCCGTTGCCTCTGCCTTAGGAGTGTCTCGTTGCAGTATGTCTGGCACGACGATTCCTTACACCCCTTTCATCTCCAAAGGGTTCAGTTACTGCTCCCCCAAGATCATCCTGCATGTGTGGCTTTTGCGCAGTGGTTTCTCCACGAAAGTGTTCAAGACTTGAATTTTCCAGCCTATGTTTTGTTCACGGATTAGGCTTATTTCACTCGGGAAGGCTTATTCAATCAGCACAATGCTCATGTGTGGGCTCGCTCACGACAACCCACACGGTGTGCGCCCCCATGCGGCACAACATCGCTTCGCAATAAATGTGTGGGCATGTATGGTCGGTGACTGCTTAGTTGGCCCATACCTGTTACCATCCCGCATGAACTCCGCTAAATATCGGATCTTTCTTGAACAAGTTCTACCAGGGTTACTTGACGATGTTCCAGCAAATGTGAGACACAACATTTGGTTTCAACATGACGGGGCGTCTACCCATTATGGAAGATGTGTTCGTGACTATTTAAACAGGCGTTTTGGGCGTCGATGGATTGGCCGTGGTGGACCCGTTGCCTGGCCCCCACGCTCACCTGATTTATCGAGCCTTGATTTCTTTCTGTGGGGGGGGCCTCAAATCTATCGTGTACGAATCGCCTGTGGAGACGGAAATGGATCTAGTGGCGAGACTCGTCTGCACTGCTGCTACTGTCAAAGAAACTCCAGGTGTGTTCGACCGTGTCCGCCAATCCATGCTGCGTCGGTGTCACTCATGCATCGCGTCTCATGGTGGAACCTTCGAGCATCTGTTGTAACATCATGAAATGCATCCATCTCGTACTCCATTGTTAATATTATGTCAAATAAATATTTGCCACTAATTACTGTCTTGTGTCAATTCTTCTTCTTGTGCCTCTGCTACTACTTTCCCGTGCCGTTTCCGGTTATGGGTTCCTATGCGATTCACATTCCTTTAGATGTTACCTACCTCCCCTAAACGTTTGTACCAATATTTTTGAGACACCCTGTATACCTTCATCGATATCATTCATAAATACACAAAACAACAATAGGCCCAGCACCGAACTCTGGGGGACTCCACAAATAATAAGATTAGTCCACGTAGAGCAGTGTCCATTTATTACCACTCTCTGCTGTCTCCCGCTCAACCATCTCTTTATCCATTGCAGCAACTTGCCCTTAACGCCAAACCGCTCCAATTTGTACAGCAGTCTTCCATGTGCAACAGCCAAAAGGTTTCCTGAAATCCAAGTACTGTATATGATATTAAAATTATTTTTTGCATCCAGTTCCTTTGTGACCACATCGTAGTATCCGATCAAATTGGTTAGACAAGATGTTGTTGTTATTTGGTTTTTAGGAGCATTAGCAACTAAGGCCATATTGCTCAGGGAATATGCGGTGGTCATTCCCTGACCTTTCCACATCGTTCGTATTTGGTGGTGACGGGCTCGAACCCCGGTCTAATCAAGAAGCGTGTGCTACCACTGCTACTCCTTCCCACCTGGCTATGGAGGCGCCTAGTTAGACAAGAGTTTCCCTTAACAAACCCATACTGTGTCTGAACTATTACTGCAGTCTTGTTAGGTGCTCCTGCATCACCTCTTTAACCAGTGGCTCCATTATTTTCCTCGGAAGAACAGAAGTTAAAACTAACTGGTCTATAATTATTTGTGTCCCCCCCTTTGCGAATTGGGGATATATTTGCATATCTCCAGTCCATGGGGACCTCCCCTGAATCTAAGGATGCTCTCATAATTATGGCTAAAGGTTTGCTAACTTCCCTCACTGCCTCCTTAAATATAACTGGATAGATTCCACCCCAGGTGCTTTTTTTTATGTTTAACTTCAACAATTTCTCCTCCATTTTTGCTCTCAGTTATTACAAAATCACTTAGCTGCCTGTTAGAGTTTGAAAAACTGGCATCCTCCTCCTTGAATAACTCCTCATGTGTGAATGTAGATGCAAAATACTCATTCAGTTTATATACTTGAGCAGGATCATCAATAGTCGAACCATCTATGTCACTTCCTCGTGCATTTCACAAATATACATGGTCTCAGTTCTAATCTCAATGATGTCCATTTCCACTTAGTCTGCCAAACCCCATGTACTTTTTCTGACAGAATCTCAGTTATCACAACCACTGCTCATCTCAATTGTCTAAATTATTCGCTGTATTATTCACTTCAAATGGTGCTACTTGTGCATATGTCCGCTCTGATATTCCCTATCAGAGAGTTAATAATTTGGAATCTCCTCTTTTCGATCTTCTCGGGCTTAACATCTATATTCCGTCGTCAAATTGGTCTGTTACTTCCCAACTGCACTAATTACTTGGAACTCTTTAACTTCCTCTCTTTGAAACTTGGCTTTCTCCGGTCCAACTTTCCTAACAGAGGTAATTTTCCTTTGTAAGTTTAATGTTCACAACTCCAGCTGGATCACGTTTTCTAGTCACATGGACCTAACTTTTCGAGATGCCAAGGCTTTTGAAATTATTGACCTCACACAGACTGTTCATTTACCTACCAAAATATAGACATTCCTAACCGCACAGCCAACAGTCTTGATATTTTTCTAACAAACAATCCTTCTAAGTACACTGTCGAATTGGGTGGTCCTCTAGGCACCTCAAATCACAACTTGCTGATGGTCATTTCTCCAAGGTATTGATTGCAAGAATGCAAAATGGGATCATCTGCCAGATTGCTTTTCTTCTTTTCCTTGATCAGATTTCTGTTTAAAACCTTCTGATGTCAATGTTTTCTCAGACCGTGTAAGTGAAATTATTTCTGTAGGAATGAAATCCTTCATTCCACACTCCAACCATAAAATCTCGTCCTTTTTCTAAACCTTGATTTTCCAGTAAATGTGCTATAGTTCTTCAAGATAAGAATATTGCATATCGCAATTGGCTTGTATACAAATATCCAGATTTATTTTCTGCCTACACCAAAGCTCTCAACAACTGTAAAGCAGTTATTAATCTCTCCAAACCAGATTTCGAATAGGCTAAGAGTAGAAAACTTCTTTCTTGTCCAAATGGTAGCCAAGCATTCTGCCCTGCCAAAACTATTGGTCACAACTTTTGCCCACCTTTGTCAAAACCATATGGCTCTTTTACCGCATCAGCCAAAGATTAACCCTGCCAAAACTATTGGTCACAACTTTTGCCCACCTTTGTCAAAACCATATGGCTCTTTTACCGCATCAGCCAAAGATTAACCTGCAGCAGCATTCTAATTTTCTTCCAACTTGTGTATTGTATTGATGATCATGGTAAACCACCTAGCACCATTCCTAGTACACACCATTCAATGTCTCCTGTGGTCTTCCATCAAAAGGAAATTTCTCCGCTTGTTCTCAAATTCTGTGCTTCTGAGTTTACTCCTGTTCTGTGTTGGCCTTTTTTTCACTTTCTTGTTCCTAATGTGTCTTGTCCCTTCTGCTTCGAAATTTGCTCATATCCAGCCAGTTCCTAAAAAGCGTGACATTTCGCTTCCAAATATCGTCCTATTGCACTTACTTTTACTCTTTCTAAATTAATGGATGGTTGGTTATTATGAGTTTTATGGCGCATCAGCATCTAAGGCTATTGTGCGCCATACCCAGGGGCTCATATCTGGTGAGTATGGGCTTGACACACCCAGGGTCCTGAGCTGGATATCACCATTCTTCTCTTTCTTGGTGATTCCCTTCTCTCTCTCTCTCTCTCAGGGTAATTCAGAAATTTTTTTTTTTTGGCTGGTGCAGCATAAGCCTCAGGGCTTCCTTGCACCATATGGCTAATAATAATAATAAATTAATGGAGAAATCAATTAACCACCAATTTTTAAACTAACTAGATACCTCCCATCTGATCAATGATTGGCAGAATGGATTCCGTCTGTATCGATCCACTGGTGATATTCTGCCTTATGTTACCCATCTATGGACAAATTCAATGGAAACGTTTGGTGGAACTCAAAATAGTTCCTCTTGACATTTCAAATGCTTTTGATTGTGTCTGTCATCTTATGATTTGCCAACTGTTTTTTTTTTTATAATTGGGTATCCAATTTTCTCTCTGACCACTCACTTGAGGTTGTCACAGACATTCTCTCAGTTAACCCCAGGGGCTCACATCTGGTGGATATGGGCTTGGTATACCCAGGGTCCTGAGCTGGATATCATCATTCTTCTCTCTCTCTCTCTCTCTCTCTCTCTCTCTCTCTCTCTCTCTCTCTCTCTCTCTCTCTCTCTCTCAGGGTAACTTGGGAATTTTTTTTGGCTGGTTCAGCATAAGCCTCAGGCTTCCTTGCACCATATGGCTAATAATAATAATATGCCAGACAGGCTGTACTTGCTACCTGGGAGTCTTAAACGCTGATGTAACTGATATTCGGGTTACACTCGAGTCAAGTGGACTCAATTTCGACGAAGTCCGGACGGTCTGTGACAGCCAAATCCTCTGCTTGTCCCTTCACGGTGGTGGTAGGACTGTTAGTAATCCAGGGTATAACCCCCATGCACAAGCACACTGTGGGTGACCACCAAGGTATGAACCAATGTAAACAGGGGTATAGATATGGCGCCCACACAAAATGGAGGAATGCCACCCCTCTATGTTACCAGGCAATACTCGGTGGTATTTTACTCTCATCAACCGGTGCAATACCACAACTTTGCTTATTGGAGGCTTGAAGTGGTGGAACCCATGTTTAGTCTCCAGAGCTAAGTTCCGGTCAACCTTTCGCCATCTCTTCCATCATGCAGTATGATTGATGACTTTTGGCTTCCGGATCAGCTAGTTTATAACTTGCTACCTCTACTCTGCAAGATAGTGACTGGAGGGAGTCCGAGTTGTGTGTATGCGGAGGGCATTGTCGAGGCCACGTTATGTCAAGGATCTGGGTATATTCTTTCTATGTGTACGCTATATCCAAAAATTTCATTACTTCCTACAGCATGTCCCCCCCCCCCACCACCACACACTTTTTCTTACTATTGAATACGCCATGAATTGTCAAACTAATAGAGTAAGCCTCTAAACCTCCCAAACACTTCCTAGTTCATTTCAAAAATATACGTGATTCAATTCTAATCTCAACGATGTCCTTTTCCACTTGCAGTCTGCCAAACCACATGTACTTATTCTGACAGAATCTCTGTTATCGGTTGATTCAATTACTACTCATCTCAGTTGCCCAAATTATTCGCTGTATGATTCCTTTCGCCTCAAAGGCGATACATGCATATGTCCGTTCCGATATTCCCTGTTAGAGACTTGGTAATTTGGAATCTCCTCTTTTCGATCTTCTCTGGCTTAAAATCTCTCAACCTCATTCTGTCAAATTCATCTGTTGTTTCTACCGTTCTCCCAACTCCACTAATCATTTGGAGCTCTTTGACTTTCTCTCTTTGCAACTTGACTTTCTCCAGTCCAACTTTCCTAGATAGATAATTTTCCTTGGCGATTTTAATGTTCACAACTCTAGCTGGCTTCCGTATTCTAGTGACACTGACCCAGCTGGTCGAGATGCTGAGGCTTTTGCAATTACTAATGACCTTGCACAGATTGTTCATTTACCTATAAGAATACCGGCAAAAGATCAAGCTTGTTGGCTGAATGCCAACAAGCTTGATCTTTTTCTCACAAACAACCATTCTAAGTAGACGGTCGAAGTGAGTGGGCCTTTAGGCACCGCGGATCACAAGTTGGTGATTGTCTCTTCTCCAATGGAGCCTTTATCTCATGGCTATTCCCAACCTCGTGTTGTTTGGAATGTCAAAATGGGATGACCTGCGAGATTTCTTTTCCTTGGTCGGACTACTGTTTCAAAACTTCTGATGTCAACGTTTGCTCAGATCGTGTCAGTGAAATTATTCTTGTAGGAATGGAATCCTTTGTCCCACACTTCACTTTAAAATCTTGTCTTTTATCTAAGTCTTGGTTTCCCAATAAATGTGCTAAGACTTTTCAAAATAAGAATGTTGTATGTCGTAATTGGCTTTTTTTTTCCAATTCTTCAGTTTCATTTTCTGCCTAGACCAAAGCTCGCAACAATTGTAAAGCAGTTATTAATCAGTCCAAACTCGATTTTGAACAGGCTAAGAGCAGAAAACTTTCTTCTTGCTCTAATGGTAGCCGAGCATTATGGTCTCTTGCCAAAGCCATTGGCCGCAAATTTTTGCCAAAATTTGCGGCCAATGGCAAATTTGCCACCTCTGTCAAAATCAGATGATTATGTTGTCACTTCGGCCAGGGATAAAGCTTACCTGCTAGCATCCCATTTTCTTCCAACTCATGTATTAATGATCTTGGTAAAACACCTCCCACCATTCCCAACACGCTGAATTCAGTGCCACCTGTGGTCTTCCGTCAAAGGGATGTCAGAAGTATTTTGACGAATCTTGATGCTAAGAAACTCCAGGTCCTGATGATATTTCGCCACTTGTTCTCAAAACCTGTGCTCCTGAACTTCCTCCTGTTCTTTGCCGCCTTTTGACAAATCTCTCCCATCCAATTATCGTCCCATTGCAATTACTTCTACCTTTTCTAAAGTAATGGAGAAATCAATTAACCGCCAACTTTTAAACTACCTAGAAACCTTCCGTCTGATTTACAATCGCCAGTATGGATTCCGTCAGTGTCGATCCACTGGTGATATTCTGGCTTATGTTACCCATTTATGGACAAATTCAATGGAAAGGTTCGGCGAAACACAAGTTGCTCTGGACATCTCAAAGGCTTTCGATCGTGTTTGGCATAAAAGCCTTCTAAACAAGCTTCCATCTTATGGTTTGCCAACCGTTTTTTTTTTTTTTAATTGGTTATCCAGTTTTTCTATCTGATCGCTCACTGAGGGTGATCTAGATGGCTCTCTGTCTTCTAACTTCACCACTAATGCTGGTGTCCCCCAAGGTTTAGTTCTTTCCCCCACTCTTTTCCTCTTATATATTAATGACATTCTTTCATTGACTGAAATCCTATCCATAGTTTTGCCGATGATAGCACATTGCATTCCAATTTCCCTTTTGAGAAACCTTGCCTTGCTCAATCAGTTTCAACTTCTCAAATATCCGCTACCAAGTACTTAAATGCCGATCTCTAGGTAATTCTCCAGTGGGGAAAAGACAATTTAGTTGATTTCAATCCTTCTAAAACTGAGTCTTGTCTTATATCTCGCAAAAAGGATTCTTCTGCTCCTATGCCAACCACAGGTATGGTGCCAACGACCCTACATAACAGCCTAGCAGCAATAGGTCTCCCAGCGAACACCTACAGAAGGAACTCCAGAAAGTCGCAATCCTGAACACCTGTAGGATAGTCAGAGAGTTCCTCGACCAACAATAACAATCACCCTGTGTACTTGGTAGCAATACCCGTCACGAGATGGAGCCCCTAATCAGGGAGAAATAATATAAGAGCAATAATAATAATACATGTTAAGCAGGTGTTTGAATAATTTCCATCTATTCTGATTACATCTTACGTTGATGCAGTTATTCCTGAAAAATATCAGGTAATTGATTTTCTGACTTAAAATATAATATTTCAAAATGTTAATATTTCTTATTATCCTATATATTATATTTTATATTTGGTTAAATTCAAAACATTGATTTAAATTCAAAATGAGATCTCAAGAGCCTCACATCTGGTGAGTATGGGTTTGGCACATCCAGGGTCCTGAGCTGAACATCATCATTCTTCTCTTTCTTGGTGATTCCCTTCTACTTTTGACCCTCTCCCTCTCTCTCTCTCTCTCTCAGGAATTTTTTTTTTTTTTTTTTTTGTGGCTGGTGCAGCATAAGCCTCAGGCTTCCTTGCACCATATGGCTAATAATATTAATAATCTTACGAATATCAGCGGGATACCAACAGAAATCTATACACTGTATAGTACAATGAAAAGCACAGAACACTACAACGTTAAACGAGATAGTTATAGTGGCGGCATCTATTGATAAAATGTTAAACCGTCTTTCGTTACTAAAATACAAAATCATTTCAGTATTTAATATAATTTAATTACTGCCTAATCAATTACTGCCTTGGACATGGATTATTTTTAATACTAAAAGTTTTAACTATATTACTTACTTTAATATTAAAAAGAACCCATGTCCAAGGCAATAACTGATTAGGCAATAATTAAATTATATTCAATACTGAAATGATTTTGTATGTTAGTAAAGCAAGATGGTTTAACATTTTATCATTTTAACTATATTACTAAATGCTAACATTTACCAGCACACATTTTCTCAAATATCTTTCAGTAACGTCAAATTTTTAAAAACAATTTTAACCAAGTTGAGGATTGAGTAATAAACATGAAGAATAAGCTTCCAGTTTAAAGTTCTGGAGTTAATTTAATTTAAGCCCCCACTAATAGATACATATAACCTTTGATGGCCTGGCGGTCTAGGGTCAGCCAAACGAGGATCCTTCCCCCTTTTGTTGTCAGGGTCACACGCACTTGCGTGTTTAGTTAATGATTAATCCCCCCCCCCCCCGTAAAGATGAGTACAGATCCTGCGTGTCCTGCAGCAATTAAAGTACCTATAGCTACGCATCATATAAGAAAACATGGCGAAGGGGCGGCTTTAAGCTGCACGATTCTCAAAAAAAAAAAAAAAAAAAAAGTTGATATACTGTACTTGTTCAGACTCTTGCAGTGTTGTACAATCGTATGTAGAGTACTTTTACCTACAATTTTATTAAAATAATGTCTTCTATGGAATTTATATTTCAAAATAAATGAAATTTTGTACTTTTGAATTTTTGGCTTAAATTTTCGCTTATATTAATCAAGATTTTATGATGTTTACTGAAAACTAATCTATTTTAGAACACTATAGGAAAATGTCTTGGCTTGGGGCCCCCAAAGCCTGGGGCCCCTAGGCACGTGCCTCATTGCCTTAATGGGTAATCCGCCACTGAGTATAGTATAGAGAAAAAAAAACCATTTTTTCTGATTATTTGACATGCAGAGATTACAGACAACTAAACAATAAAAGTAAGGCATAAGTAAAAACAAGCCCTACACTGAGAAACAATGAAAAGACCGATGTACAGAGTCTGCTATTTGCCATATTCACTTCATTGTTAAATGAAAAGCAAGGCCCGTGGGTGAAAAGCATGAGAAGAAACGTCGAGGGCAAATGAATTATTGGTCAGCCAACCAGAACCAAAACCACCTTGACTTCACAAGGTACAGGGTTTTGATAATGAAAATCAGCATGGTGAACATTCAAGCATATCAAAATATGTGCAGGTTACTGGAGGAGGAAACGTGACAAGCAAGGAGCATGCACAACTTTTATTACTTTTATAATAAAAAAAAAAAAATGACTAAAAGTTACAAAGGGAAACAGGTCTTAATAACCACAGTAAGTTTTACTAATATGCATGGACAGACTGATGGGGAAGGCCACGAGGCATCGCCTCAAGGCCAATGTTCAATCTGGATTCTTGCAACTGCAACTGCTGTATTACATTCCCCTCTCAATGTGAGAGGGGAATGTAATACAGTTTTTAACCAGACATTTTGTCCCAAGAGGGTGGGAATTACCCTCCCGAAATGTCCTCTGAATTCAACACTGTTCAGGCGTCTAATCAGTATCGTAGCTACTCTTTTTCGGGCCTGGAGGCAAAGAACATGTTCGGTCCCCTACTTAATTAATGAAAATTGCAAAGAGAGGAGACAGCCAAAGACGCCGAGCCCCTAAAGGGCCCGGAGGCAATTGCCTTGCCTGCCTACATGGTAGCTACGCCACTGCGTCTAATGATAAATTACATAGGGTGTTTCACAAAACTATAGCTAAACTTCAAGAGGTTGTTGTATATTATAAAAAACAGTAAAAATAATATGTTTGATGACCGCGAACGTAAGTGGCTGCATAAGCAACACACACACACACACACACACACACACACACACACACACACACACACACCCGTCCTATATGGAATAAATTGCAGCCCAATATTGCTAATAATAATTGTTTATAATAAAAATTGCAAATGACACCTGTTCCCATTTATTCCGACATTCGAAGACGCGATAAATTGCAAATACGTATGAACCTGTATTAGCAATGACTATCTGTCAATTTGGAAAACTTGTTTTTGGAAGTTTACCAACCAGCATGGCGAACCGATTTCCCACACTTGGGGTAAAAGTCCAGAGTTCGAATCCCGCCAAAATGACGCAAGGAATTTTTTTTTTGGTCTTTTCAACGTGACTGAGTTAGTCTATCTCAAGCGGGGTTAGATAGTTTCCTCCCCCCCGAAAGTCCAGTTTTTCGTCCAGCAAACCGACCACAGAACATACTCAATTTACAGACAATTATAGTGATTAGAGCGAGTGACGCACCATAAAGTGAAAGGCAGCCAGCCACAGGCTTTTGGCTGCACTGCCACAAAAAAAAAAAAAAAAAAAAAAAAAAAGCAGATAAGAAAATACAAATGTGCTTCCCTTCTCGCACAGTTAACCTTTGATTTATTAAAACTATCAGCCTCAGCTACCTGCGAGAGCAGCAATTAACGACTCACTGACTAAAAGAAAACCTGATTTGTCACAAAAACATGCTTCACACATCATCCGCGACCTACGCCAGAGGCGCTTCCCACGCTACCACCACTAGTTTATGCCGAGCACTCGACACGGCGAGTGTGTGATTAGAGCGAGCGACGCATATTTTCGTGACCGGTTCGATATCTCTAGTTCTAGTGAGCCGATTTACAAAATTCAAACGCCATTCGTTTGAATTTCATCGAACTGCATTAGAAAAACACAATGAAACAAATAATTTTCGAAAGTAAAATTTGAGTGTTCAACAGTGCCGAAGTCAAGTGCGGAGCGTTCTCGGGAGTATCGAGCAAGAATGAAAGTGACAGGACCTAAGAAAATAAAGACGAATGTAGCAATGCGTGCACGAGAACCAAAAAGAATATCGAAATTGGGTAAAAGACAAAGAGAAAATCAAGCGGTAGAGTTAGCAGGGCTTTCGTCCATCAATGCCACTCCTAACAATGATGTATCCGAAGTGACTTAATTATATACAACGGAACATTTCTCCAATTCCGTAGCAGATGAGTTTAAATGATTAAGCTCCTTTTCCTTATGATGATTACTTTTTACATAAGAACGCTCATCCAACCAATTTCATTGGCACTCAGAGTGGCAATCATAGCGAACAGATCGCACTTACGTTTGGAATTATCCTTAGGAAAGCCAAGGAATTTTTCTTAGGAAGGCCGCTGTTCAAATTCGTTGCAATCCCAAGTATACGTTTCTTACTTTATCACCATAGTTAGGCAGATTATGGCCTTGCTGCCCTTGTGCCGTAAAGCCCATAAACAAACAAACTTTTTTTACTTTAGCTATCATAAATCCGTTGTATCTTGGCTTCCAGCTGAAATTATGGAAGTTTGTGAATGATCAATAAAATATTTACAATGGAAAAGCTCATTTATTTCGTAATCAATATACAGGGTGTCTCGAAAATATTGGTACAAACATTTAGGAGAGGTAGATAACATCTAAAGGAATGTGAATCGCATAGGAACCCATAACCGGAAACGTCACCGTAAGTCGGTACACAGCGCTGTTCATCAGTTCGCGAGACGGAAAATTTCTGGTTTACTCATTCAAGCAGTAGTCGCCGCACGAAGAGCATGCATCGATATACGAACTGTGAGCTGGCAGACATGCACCTAATGTATGGATTAGCAGAGGGCAATGGACGAGCCGCTCAACGAATTTATGGAGAACGCTTCCCAGACAGACATGTACCGGACCACAGTTTGTTTGCGCGTGTGCATCAAAATTTGTGTGATTATGGGTCATTTAGAGATAACAGGATAAGAGATGCGGGCAGACCAAGTTCGACGAGAACTCCCGCCATGAATGCCGTCCAGAATAATCCTACTACCAGCACACGTGCCGTTGCCTCTGCCTTAGGAGTGTCTCGTTGCAGTGTACAGCGTCTGGCACGACGATTCCTTAACCCCTTTCATCTCCAAAGATTTGAGTTACTGCTCCCCCAAAATCATCCTGCACGTGTGGCTTTTGCGCAGTGGTTTCTCCAAGAAAGTGTTCAAGACTTGAATTTTCCAGCCTATGTTTTGTTCACGGATGAGGCTTATTTCACTCGGGAAGGCTTATTCAATCAGCACAATGCTCATTGTGTGTGGGCTCACGACAACCCACACGGTGTGTGTCCCCATGCGGCACAATATCGCTTTGCAATAAATGTGTGGGCAGGTATGGTCGGTGACTGCTTAGTCGGCCCATACCTGTTACCATCCCGCACGAACTCCGCTAAATATCGGATCTTTCTTGAACAAGTTCCACCAGGGTTACTTGACGATGTTCCAGCAAATATGAGACGCAACATTTGGTTTCAACATGACGGGGTGCCTGCCCATTATGGAAGGTGTGTTCGTGACCATTTAAACAGGCGTTTTGGGCGTCGATGGATTGGCCGTGGTGAACCCGTTGCCTGGCCCCCACGCTCACCTGATTTATCGAGCCTTGATTTCTTTCTGTGGGGGGCCCTCAAATCTATCGTTTATGAATCGCCTGTGAAATGAGACTGAAATGGATCTCGTCTGCGCTGCTGCTACTGTCAAAGAAACTCCAGGTGTGTTCGACCGTGTCCGCTAATCCATGCTTCGTCGATGTCACGATTGCATCGCGTCTGATGGTGCAACCTTCGAGCATCTGTTGTAATATCATGAAATGCATCCATCTCGTACTCCATTGTTAATATTATGTCAAATAAATGTTTGCCACTAATTACTGTCTTGTGTCATTTCTGCTTCTTGATATAATATTAACAATGGAGTACGTGGTGCTACTACTTTCCCGTGACGTTTCGGGTTATGGGTTCCTATGCGATTCACATTCCTTTAGATGTTACCTGCCTCTCCTAAACGTTTGTACCAATATTTTTGAGACATCCTGTATACAAATCAAAATACCTAAAAGAAACGAAGGATGTTTCAGGTAAAACCATCTACCGCGCTTGCTTAGCACAAGCACAATTTTTCAGCTTTATTTATTTATTTCGTGTCGAAAACGCACAAAAAAAGCAAATATAGAAATATTCAAATATCACATAATGTATATAATCAAAGCTAAAAAAAAAAAAAAAAAGTCAATAAACAAAACTGCTAAATATCATAAACATACACAGCAACACAAAATAAAATGTCTTGATAAAGTTCTTTACACAATTTCTGCCCAGAAACGGGCCACCTCATTAGCGTTCTCTGTTGCCTCCAAGAGGTGAAGCATGTTGCAAGTTGTAGGAGCAAGGGGGCAGCTGATAAGATGTTTTGTTGCTTGTTCAGCTCCACATTCACAGAGTTGAAATTTGGGGTTGGACATCCCATTTCTTCATGTTGTCCCTGGATTTACCCAGGGTCTGCCACAAGCATGTTCAACCGGCTCTGTCGAAAATTGCCCCGCGCTCAAATGGTTTAGATAATAATATCATCCGCGTCTTTTCCGCATTTCTATCAACGAGCCTACCGCCATCTTAACGTTTAGTTATCCACATTATCGTCGCTCCAAGCAGAGCCGTGCCGAGGCGAATGAGGCTCTTGCCTCAGATTAAAAGCTGAAAAGGGGCGCCAAAAGAAAGATTAAATAATTGGCAACGTTGCCATGATTAACAGTAGGGCGCAATTTTTCATTCTTGCTTCAGGTACTAAAATGGCTGGGCACAGCCCTGACTCCAAGAGCGTTTGCGCGAATCGACTTGAAAATTGCTAGAAGTAAAGTGTATACTTCCTTCTCAATATGTATGTTTCGTTTGTTATCGAACATTGCATTTATTTAAAAATGCATTTTTCACATTATACTAATATCTGTACTGTTTTTAAGTTGTGGAGGTAAGGAAATAACAAACAGGATCCGCAAGTAATTTTTGAACAGGGCCCCGCAAATTTTGCGGCCGGAATTGAATCTACCTACACCATTTCTAAGACGGTTGAGTGATCGCCAAACTTTCCATCCGTACAGATGTCCCGGGGGTAATTTTTCTTGTGATGTTTTCCAACCTTGAGTTTGAACTCTTCTGGCTTTCCATTTGACAATGCGGACAAGGATGGCGTAGTAAGCAGATTATTTGTCGTAGCGAGAAATTCTCGTCGTGATTTCAGTCTTTGAACAGAAGGTTGCTGTTTAAACGTTGGGTGTAATGGATTCTCCATCACTTTTTGTATTTCGGTACTTGCCTGTATCTCCGTTCTCACATCCGGTGGGGAAATACCAGCAATACCAGTGTATAGCTTCTCGACCGGAGTAGCCTTTAAGCAGCCGGTTATCAGACGACAACCATCATTGGTACTTTTACCTTCTTTGCATGAGTGGAGTGGTACCAGACTGGGCTGGCATATTCGGAAGCTGAGTAGCATAATGCTAAGGCAGTTGTTCTTAAGGTATTAGGATGTGTACTCCATTTTGAATTTGTCAGTTTTTTTTAAGAAGATTATTGCGTGTAGTGCCCTTCTGTTTAATGTTTTCATGGTGTTTCCTGTATGCTAAGGCTTGATCTAGCGAGATGCCCAGGTATTTTGGGACATCACAATGTTCTAAGGCAATACCCTGCCACTTAATGCCCAACCTTTTGTTGGCGAGACGGTCTCGCAGGTTGAACTCGCAGACCTGAATCTTTATGGGGTTGGGTGTTAGGTGATTATTTTGATTATCATGATTTTTCAGATGAGATCTCTCTACTTGAACACAGTATGCCAAATGTGGTCTTACAATTGCTTTATACAGTGGGATTATGACCTCCCTATATTTATAGGATAACGTTCGATAAATTATCGATATGACACCATGGGCTTCAGAAGACTTCATATCTGCCTGTATTGTAACTCCCAGATCCCTTTCCTGTTTTTAATTCAACCAAACAAGTACAGTATATAATTTATTTGTGTGTCCCCAAGTGTAACACATTGCATTTAGCAGCGTTAAAACGTAACTTCCACTTCTGACCATCTTTCAAGTCTGTTCATGTCATCCTGAATGAGAGCTACTTGCCACTGATCATTTACGACTCTGCCAATCTTTATGTCATTTGCAAATTTTGATATCATGCCTTCTATCCCTTTGTCAATGTCATTTTTGAAAAGGAGAAACAACAGTGGTCCAAGAACCGATCCTTGAGGTACCCCACTCCTGATATTACACCAATCTGAAGAATATACATTAATCACAACCCTCTGCCTTCTACCCTGCAGCCATCCATCAATCTATCTTAGAATCTTACCAGTAATTCCAACCTGTTCAAGCTTATACTATAACCGAGTCAAATATTTTGCTTTGTTGGATGAGTTGAAGCTCATCGAATATTCTCATGCTATATGAGAATATATTCAATGAATTGAAGTTGTTTGTGCAGGACAATGTTTCACAAATCGGATGGTAAAAAAAAAAAAAAAAAAAAAGAAACATGGGGTGTTCTATCATCAGAAAAGAAAACCGGATATCTATTGCAAAAAATAAAAGAAAGTTGGCAATCCATAAGATGGGAGCTTTTTCAGATCTTTAGCCAAACACGATCAAAAAGCATTAGAAATTACAATAGCAAACTTTTCCATTGAATTTGTTCAAAGATGAGTAACATAAGAAAATTTATCACCAGTTTATCAACAAAGGGGGGAATCCATATTGGAAATCAAATAGAAGGCCGAAATAGTTTAAGAGTTAGCGGTTTATGGATTAATATGGAAAGAGTAGAGGTAAATGAAATATGGCGGTAGTTGGATGAGAGAGACTTATCACCATTTTAGGGATTTGCTGGATATGAGTAAATTTCCAATCAGAATAAAAACACCACTGGAAAAAGAAAGTGTAAAAAGACGACACAGAACCGGAGCAAGTTCATGAGTACATGTGTTGAGAACAAGCGGAGAAATACCATCAGGACCTAGAGATTGTTCATAATTTAAATATCCTTCTATCGGAAGGGCCACGAGAGGCAATAAATGGAGTGTACTGGGTATGGCAGGTAGGAATTTACAAAGATCCAAGCAGGATGCAATAGAACCTTCCCGTTTTAGGAGATGGGGGAGTATGGATGGATAGAATTGCAACCTACAGTTTTAGCAAGACAGTAGGATGCTGGACAAGAAGGATTTGGACAAAAAGCTAGTTTCCTACTCTTAGCCTGTTCAAAATCAAGCCTGGATTTATTAATGACTGTTTTACAATTGCCGCAAGCTTTGGTGTGTACAGCAACTGAAGCTGGAGAATTAGATACAAGTAAATTGCGACATGCAACATTACCTTGAACAGCGTTAACTCTTCGTTGAAAAAAAAAAAAAAAATATATATATATATATATATCAAGGTTTGGATAAAGGAGGTGGTTTTAAAGTGGAATAAGGGATTTCATCCTTACAAGAATAATTTCATCAACATGACCTGAGCAAACACTGGGATCAGAAAACAAAACAGTAACGTAACCAAACAGAAGTACAGCAATCTCGCAGATCATCCTATTTCGCATTCTTGAAATCCAAACAACATGAGGCTGAGAATGGCCACGAGAGAGAGAGAGAGAGAGAGAGAGACCCATTGAAGAGTTCATGCAGAAATTCTGTTGAAGGTACTAATCGCACCTCGCTTAACTATGTTTGAAAATATTTGAATTAAAAAAGGAAAATCTGTCAGCGGGAAGTAGTTTTACCTTTTTGATACCATTCTTTGTACACCTTAACCGCAGTCGGCCGTGAGCAACCTCAAAGACGTGCTGTTTCCGATACGGAAGCACCTGACGCACAAGCTCCCAAAAATCATGCCCTTATGAAACTCCGTGATATCTTTAATACATCCCATAACAGCTACTTTATCACTTTAACTTGCACGACCAGATGCAAATTACCACTGCTCTAGTGTATGAAGCTGTTCGGCTTTTTATACTGCGAGCTATGTTGTATTGTCCATTATGAATGGGGTGATCGTGATTAAATGATCCCCGAGTGTAAGTTGTAAGTATAATTAGCCACAAGAACTGACAGAAGAGCTCCAATTGTGGTGATCTTTTAGCAGTTTATGCCAAGAGAACATTAGGGAGTTATAAATCTGCAGAACAGTTTATTTCAGATATCGGAACGTATAACCTTAACCTGAGCAATTCTGTGTTTGTATGTTACATGTAACGGCACTTATTGTATGTGTACATCATATTTCTAGTAGAGACAAATGTGTACGATTTAAATCTTTGGACATACAAAATGTAGCGTTGAAAGGACAAATAAATGGAATGTAAGGAAATTATTCTCAGTTCTAGCATAGCTGCCAACTTTTAATTTCCAAAAGTTGGAGCTTAAACATTAGCAAGTAGGAAGAAAACGAAGTTTTTAACCAAAAATGTTTTCTTTTGTTTTTGCAAAAGGGATAGAGTTATTAAAAAAAAAGGTTTTTAAAAAGTCCACAGCATTAGAAATTAAATTTCACTGCAGAAATACACATTTTATATTAAAATAGCGCCATAGGATTGTTTTCTAGTACTATAATGTTTTGAACGTTACCTTACCTAACATTTTATTGTCTGCGAATTTCTGTTTTGAAAATTTATTAGACATGAAATGATTTCGATTTCAAGAAAAATACTGTTGCAGACTTCGCCCTCTTCAGAAATGTTGAGTCAAAATTTGACTCAAAACTGACTACAACAATGGCCCTGCTACCTAAGACTAAGTTGACAGAAGCATTCCAAAGCTTCAGCAGAAAAAGATTCGAACTTAGTTCTTTGTTTTTCTAACCTGGCTGAATATTCTCTCACACTCAGAACTGCTATGAGCAACTATTAAAGTGGAAGCACCACTGTATAATCTGGTATAGTTCAAGCTTCTGTGTGCACATTCAGTTCCCAAACTAAGGACCACTGTACATCAGTTCTTTCATAATATCATCTGGTAGGCTGTCATGCTCAAAATGATGTAGCTGGTTTTGCAAAACATTTGTTTCTTCCATTTTAAAGGGATCAAGTAGAACTGTCCAAACTTGTTCATAAAATATTTCCATTTTGAAAATGATACACTGCCAATTGACGAAATTTGTCCTACCTTTGCATTTGCAAAGTAGGACAATTACATTTTTATTAATAATGCATATACTTAAATTATTTATTAAATTACTTGAGAATGAATATAAATATTCATTCTAAATATTCAGACTATACTTATACATAGACTAGACTTTCCATAGCTTGAGGCTTCAGCCCTAAACGCTTTATAGTCGAATAATAATATCTTCAGATGGAGACACAATTTGCCGTCGTAGCCTAGTGGTCAGGCGCGCGGGTGCGTAATTACACGTGCCTTGAGTGACCGGGGTTCAAGCCGGTGACTGTTGAATACGGTGCTGTTTCTTGTATTCTGTCTATTTTGTGAACTCCTCGATTCAAATTGCGATGTAGTGGGAGAAGTATAGGGTTCTCTGGAGGTGAGCTCCAGCTCGCCTCCAGAGAACCCTATACCTTAGGATTACGGACCATGGAAAAGTAACGGAGAATTTTTTTTTGCTATGAAAATTTTACTCTTAGTAAAGCTATAACTAATTTAAAACTGCTAATGTAACAGTATAGCGAACGTAGACCATGAACTTGATAACATAACGTAAACTTGACAACATAATACGTATTATTGCATTTAGGTGTATATTAGCTTAATGTAGTATTGTCAAATTAAATTGAATTAAAACGGAAATCACGCCCGGACTAGAGCAGCAAAACAACGAGCTCAAAGTAGCGGGAGTTCTGTGGCTCGTAAGAACTGAAGCGGAGGAGATTCTCTTACGAATCACCCCTAACGAAATGCGCTGTTTGTGCATGATATAGCACAAGGGCAGTGACGGATTCAGGGTAGGGGCAACGGGGCACGTGCCCCCTGTTTTTTCGGAGAATATACACCAATCGTTTAAATTCCCTTTAGCTACAATTTTTTTTTTTTTTTTTAATTGTTAACATAGGATTTTATCTATTCTTGCATTGTGGCTCAGCTATTTTCAACTTTTTTTTTTTTTTTTTTTTTTTGATTTGGTAGTTGTTGGCGCATCGGCTTCTGTGGCCATATTGCACCTCCCAAGGTTTTTGCAGTACTTTGATCCAAGCCCGAGGCGGGAATCGAACCCGCGACCTTTGGGTTGCCGGGCAGGTACTTTACCCACTCGGCTAGCCCGGTCGGCCATTTTCAACTTACTGCATTTGGCAACACTGATGCTGATGTGATCGCCATTCTAGTTCGAGGCGTCACGCAGTTTGGACGTGCCTAATGTTTACTTCAAAGTAATTCAGACTTTAGCTGTGTGCTAGTCACATTATGATTGAGTGTCATATTTGTTTTGTTCTGTGCATTATTTTATGTCTTGTTTATGCACAAACAAAGCACAAAATGGTGCCCCTGCCACAAATGGTGTCCCTCTGTCATTTCTTTCTGGATCCGCCACTGGCTAAGGGGCATGTCTTTGTGTGTGTTCGGTGCAGAGAGTGTGAGGAAATTAGGCGCCAACTCAGTATTCTGATAGGCGTTTATGAGAACTTAAATAGCAAGTTGATGTCCTCGAAGCAATTAAAATGGAAGATTCATCAAGCTCCCAGCTACCCAACTTAACACCAGAACTCGCACATGTGCATCAGGCAACACAGCGGCATTGTCAGGCAGTATGCGCTGGTTCTACAGGAGGTAGTTAAGAAGGAGAGGTAGAATAGGGTCAGGTTATGTCTGCCAAAAGCAAAAGTATGTGACGTTGTAGAGCAGATAACATCTTTTAAAGCCACAAAGGTAATATTGTTGTACACGTTGGCACTCTAAGGATATCTAGAGTGCCAACGTAGAAAATCTGAGGACTAACTTAACAAGTACAGTACAAAAAGGAAAAAGTCGCGAGTGAGGATTGAATTTGAAAGTGTCTGCAATTCTGTCCAGCCATGATAGGAGGGAGTACGTGTTGAGAGCCTTGTCAATCGATTCTGTCCTGGCGAGAATATGCAAGGCTCATGGGATAGAATTTTTCTCAGCCTGGCATGTGCTTATTAACAGGAGAGCTTGTTTTTACAGGGATAGAATGCACTTAGATAGAAGGGATGCAAGAATATTTGCTGATGCTGTTGACACAGTGACAGGAGCTTTGAAAAACTGCTAACTTGGGGAGGGGATACACAAGCGTATACAATAAGATTAACTAAAGCCGCACGCAACGGTGAAAGCAGTTCTTGCACTGCTTCTATTGGAACATGCAACAGCCTGGAAAGCAAGGTGTCGGCGATTTCAAGCCCAGCTGTGAGTGGTCATGGAACGAGTAAATACATGAGCTGTATTATGATAATTAAGAGAAAGAACAAGTGCTTGTATACATGCTAGGAGCATTGTAAATAAATTTGAATTTCTATTGGATTCTGACATTGCAGGGGTACCGGAGACATGGTGTTACTCAGACATCAGAGATACTATGCTGAATTTGAATATGGGGAGTACAATGTATACAGAAAGGGTATAGTGTTTCTTGTCAAGTGGCACCGGGTTTCCCTCCCCAATTCCACGTTGTATAACTCTGTGTTGCAATGCAAACTCTGTAAAGGCCAAAGATAGTGTTGGTGTAGGCTGTGTAGTGTTGCGTTGTGTTGTGTTTATATTATTCCTCCGGAAATTTATCCGCGGGCCCCCCTATTGGAGCCCTACGTTGCGCGTCCACCACCACCACCAGGAGCTAGGTCGGTTGTAGGGTATAGGTAAAGACTGTGGGGGCCGAACCCTGGACGTCGCCTGAGCTTGCCAGGGAAGACCCAAGAAAACTAAAAAAAAAAAAAAAAAAAGTTTTTATTGGAAAGGGAACGCGGGTGTGATATATTTGAGTGTTGGGGGAAAAGGGGAGTGAAGATAAGGACGGTGGATGATAGGAAAACTTTCCTCCTGGAAATTGTAAGTTAAAGGGATAGAGGGGGGGGGCCCTGTGGGAGGAATCTACCCTCCACAGGAGGTGACTACTAAGAGCCGAAAAAAGGTTAGGGGTGTTAGTCCACCAAGTGAAAAGTTTGTGTGGAAAAAGGATATTGGTATTAAGGGGAAGTAAAGTCATTCAGGTGGTAGATGACTTTCATCAACCGGTGAAATACCACCACTTTGCTTATTGGAGGCTTGAAGTGGTGAAACCCATGTTTAGTCTCTAGAGCAAAGTTTCCGGCATCCCCCTCTCCCCCATACTTCTCTTTCAACCCATGCACGGTACTAAGTACTATAGGTTTTGATACCTTTCGTGTTTGGGGTTCTCATAAAAAAAAAAAAAAAAAAAAAAAATACAAATTCCACACTGGCAGGGCCAGGTCAGCTGAAGTCAGTGTTAGCAAATCCCACGACATGCCTATGAATAAGGAGGCATGACGACAGCAAGGCGTAGGAATTCTAGGTTGTCCCACTGCGGCCTAATTGAATAACACACACACACACTTTACGTGTACTCGGTCCACTTACATATCTGACATACTACACATGCACAAATACACTTTTTGTTAAGACATATCTAGGGACAAGTGAAGTTTCAGCACATAGGGCTACATTCTCACACATTCGCTATCTTGCATTCATCGTTAAACACACAGGCAGGGCATAGGTGCATCTAAATAAGAACAACTATCAGATATTTAATTGTGTGTGTTTGTGTGTGTGAGAGAGAGAGAGATATTCACTCAGTCACCGCACGATTTACACAGATGACCTATCATCTACACACATTTAACTATACAACTTAACTTGCAGAAGTCAATATTTTAAATACATATATGAAATTTCCGAGTACAGCATTTAACACTCACAGGACAATCTCATGCATTCCCCATTTTCGCAGGCTTGCCCATTCATTACAGTACCCTGCATAGGAAAATATATACAGGAATGACATATATAGTGTAATTTGACTGCCAGCACTGGGGATTTCCCCCAACTCCAGTCGACATGAGTGGCTGGTGCAGTGTTAAGTTAGTTTGATGTGACACAAAACTGGGAAAACGAAAATGGGAGTAGGAGTGTGCTATAGGCCTAATGACTGTGATAAGTATACCAAACGACTATACAGAGAAGTTGTGGGCCAGTAACTCAGAATGTCTTATAATGGAGCCTTTAACTTTCCAGATGGAAGAAGAGAGTGGTTTTCAGTGGACTAATGTAATTAGTTGATTCCTTCAGCATTCAGTCCTGGTCTATTGTTGTTTTCTTTATTTATTAATGGTACTGATGAAAGTATATCAGGTTTAACCGTTGCATTCAACCTCATTTTCGTGTCTTCCCTTTTTTATAAAACTCCATTCTTTCTGGAAGTCTTCTTTGAAAACATTTACGTGTAGGCATTTTTTTTTTTTTAATTTGTAGCTTAAACTAATTTTAAAAACTTACAAAAAAATTCACTTATCTATCTATAAATTGATCAAACCACGTGCACTGAAAATAAAGGAACTAAACACACGTACGAATCACTGAATCAAAAAGAACTTGAGAAACAGTCACGTGAAATGAAACCGAACACGTAATCACACGTGCATACACGAGAAATGAAGGGTTGCTAATCAATGCTAGACATCACCTCCTCGATTATATCGCTTGTAAATAAGTTTTTTGACGTACAGGCTGTGACTGACGACGCGATTGAAGACAATGCTACGAACTCTGCTAATATTTTTTGATTGTGCACAAATAAATTTGTACAAAAATGTCCATAACAAAAAACCGGGACACTTAAGCGTCCCGCAAGTTTCTTTCGGGACAGTTTCACATAAACCGGGGCGTATGGACACCCTACGTGCAGACTAAACTTGAGATAAAGAAAACAGAACGGAGGATAAGCAGGAGTAGCAGAAAATAACATTGGATCGTCAACATGTTTTTTATGTGCAGTTAATAAAATTGCATGTTAATCTATTTCTTATTTAGCCTCATTATTTCAGCATTAAATATATTAAAAATAAAACTTTCTAGATAACGGAAAAATCGAAATAACGGCACCTTGAATCCCGAAGGTGTCGTTATTCTGAAAGTCTACTGTATTTCCTATCTCCAGAAGATCGTTGGTAATATGGCGAAAAAAAAAGCAAAGATAATTTCTTGCTTTATTCATTTTTTCCGATTTTTAAACATGGGCATAGGAGAGATCTTATATTCCTGCAACGTTGTCTGTGATACGTATTTACTAGATTCCAGATATAGTGAATACGTTACCTAGAGCCCTAGACAACGTTTCGCGGATATGAGATATATCCTCTCTATTCCCTTATTTAAAAATAGAATTGATGTGGAACATTTTCTGAATATTTTTGGACTTCTATTAACATTAACTGGTAAATCGTAGCTTTTTCAGCGGTAGAAGACCAAATGTCGGTCTTCTAGCGCTGAAAAAAGTAAATCCGATCAGATTTCCGGGTTTTACAGTAACATACAATTCCCTTGTTCTTTTTACTTATTCGCTTTGTCTTTTTGAAAATTATATTCCTGTATAAGATTAAAAGTAAATAAATGCCAAATCTGCAGTCTTACTTCAAGAATGTTTTAATTTATGAGTTACTTCCAGTTGACAAATGGATCGTGACATCACGTGTAAAAAGCATGTGCCCTTGACCCACTAGGAGTAACCTATCAGTATGGGTCAACAGGCGTTTCCTGTTTTTTTCCTTTCCTTCTAAGTTTCCAGAGGAAATGTGTTAGGAGCAGACACAAAATACAATATTTAGGATCCATAAGGGAATGATTTCCCAATAGCCTGAGTAAATTTAGAACAAACATGTTTTATGATATTAAATTCTATGTATATAAAAGCTGCTTAAAAATTTGAGCTTGAATTTAACAAAACTTGCCTTCCTCCAGAAGTATGTCGCCATCGTTGTATCGCTGAGGGGGAGGGCGGTTGTAAAGGGAGCATATATAAATAGCGCGTTAAAAAATGGCATCTCATTGTCGTTCCTCTATTCCAGGCCCGGGCAAACTATGGCCGGCGAGCTTTAATTGTATTTTCGAAAAAAGTTGGACTTATTTTATGCCTTTTGCGACGCCTTTTTTGAAAAATAAATTTGATTATGTAATACATTATAGAATTTGTCGACTAGTAAATTGTTTTTTCATCTCTGTATTGTTCAAATTGAGATAGAATTTCAAATTCTATCAAATAACGGTATAATTTGCGATTATAAACTATCCGCGCGAAACTACGGTAACAGACAACCGGTGATGAAGACAACGGCTTTGCTGCGGTGGCGGAGTAATAGGATAGGATGCTGACCGGCCGCAGTTCCAATCTGTTTTCTCTGACGGTCATCCCGCAGTTAGTTTTTTTGCGTTATCTTCGGTTATTATCTTTGGTGCCAGTAGCGATAAAAATAATATTTACGCCCTTTTAAAAATGAATAAAAAACGAAAAATTCGACAACAGCATCGTGTCTTCAATGAAGAGTGGAACACAAAATGCAGTCTATTGCTCGAACTGCAGCGTCAAAAACAGTTTCAATCTCCTGTCGAAGCAAAGCAAAGCATGGTGGACCCAAGATCTCAGCCTTAAATGTCAGAATAAACAAAGACTACATGCAAAATGGAAAGCAAAATCAGACCCACTAGACAGAATTGCATACTCAAGAGCCTGTGCCCAGTTCAATAGAAGCAAATCTGAAGCCATTAAAGCCTACATCGACAAAACAATCAAGATCGGGAAGGCACCGTTTAAGGCAAGGCATGATGAATTCCCTCAACAACTTAATCCAATTGAATGACTACACTACATCACACGATTTAAGCCAAAGTCAGCGTCAGACCTTAAGAGCATCCACAACAATTGTCAGCGAGATGTCCTCGCTTCCATCATCATCACAAAAAGAGAGCTTATCCAGGCCATCAATGATATTCCACCAACGTCTTGCACTGGATATGATGGGGTCCCACAATTCATTCTTAAGAGCGTTAGTGTTTTCATCATTGATGCACTCCTAGGTATCTTCAATGAGATCCTCACAACGAAAAGTTTCCCAACAGCCTAGATTCAATATATTGTCCGACCAATTCCCAAAACACAAGGAGCGACATCAATTTCACAATTCAGGCCAATAATGAAAGCCTCATTTCTCCTCAAAGTCATGGAGAAGTGCCTTCTTCCCATCCTAACCAACCAGGTTCTGCCATGTGAATCACCATACATTCACTATGCCTTGAAACGTAGGTCCACCATTACCAACCTACTGCAAACCACCAACACCATTCTGGGGGCTCTACAAGATAGGGCTGAGATGGCAATTGCTTATCTGGATATCCAGTCTGCATTCGACAGCATAGACATCCAGCCCCTCCTGCAACTTTGTGAGGATGGATACCAGATAAAAAGGCAATATACTGGAATTCTTGAAGTCACTACTTACGACCAGGGTCCTTCACTTGACTGCGAATAAAAAATCTTTCACAAGGAAAGTTTGTGTAGGTGTACCCCAGGGCGGAGTTCTCTCAGGGTTCCCCTTTACAGCTGCCATCAACCCATTCCTGTGCCAGCAAACAGAATTTATCAGTTATGCAGACGACTTGAAGCTCCTCTATCGGATCAATGGGACCGCCTGACCTGATTCTGTTTCTGAGACCATTATCAACAGCCTTAAGAATCTGATTACATACTTGGCACAGTTTTCTCTTAAGATAAATCCAAAAAAATCTGTACAAATGGTATTTTCCCTCAAATCGACCCCAACGCAACTAAACCTGGAAATCCACGGAACCCCCATCACCCCAGTCATCAAACACAAAGATCTCGGCGTTATATTCGACCCTAAACTCAGTTTCAAACACCATGTTGCAGACATTCACAACAAGGTCTGCAGAGCAAGATGGCTTGCCAAACAACACCTCCTTCATGTCAGAGAGCCTGAGTACACGCTCCAATACATATACCGGTTTCTGCAGCCAACCATCACCTACGGGTCAGAAATCTGGGCGTCGGCAACGAAAACCACGCTAAAAACCATTGCATCTGATGAGTACTGGCTTCTTCGGTGGGTCCTCTTCAAGCATAAACTGCCACTACTCGTACTTACTTCAGATATCACCCAACTTCTAAATTACAAAAAAGTCTCCAAACGGATATTTGCCCTCCGCTTGCTTGTGTCAGTTAAAATGATAGCGGGTGAAGTCAATACGCCAATTTTTTGGCAGATGTGCAATTGGAGGATCCCCCCGAAACCCTTAAGAGCCCTCCCCTCTCTGCAGTCTGTGGCGTGGAGGCTCAGAATAGGGGATAGATTCCTGCCCACGGAGATGCTCCACAACGTCCAGGAGATAGATGTGGACTACAAAAGTTCATAGAGGACAAATCGTGCAGACGACGCATCATCAGGGAACAGCTTTCGTCTTCAACCGAGTGACTGCCATCGTCTTTTCATGTGTCTTCATTTCACATGTAAAATATGTAATTATACGTTTTATGTTCTAATATATGTTTTATGTAATTTTTCCTGTATTAGTTATTTCATGTTAAATCCCTAGCATTGTCGCTGTTGTGGGTATCAATCACTGCCTGCAATAAAGATATTTATTATTATAAAAAAAAGTATTTTTTTTGCTAACATAAATAACGAGACTATTTGTCTCATCTGCCGGGAGAATGTCTCAGTGTTGAAAGAGTACAATATTAAAAGACATTTCACTACTAAACATGCCGAATATGGTGTCAATTTAACTCCGGAAGCGAGAAAGAAAACTGCTGATGGATTGATTCAAAATTTATCTAGACAACAAAATGTGTTTACGCGGCTAACTAAGGAACAAGAAACTACTGTAGAGGCAAGTTTTGTTATTTCTCATATAATTGCAACAAGCCTTTTTCTGATGGAGACTATATTAAAGAATGTACGACTGATGCTTGTGGAATTATATGTCCTGACATTAAACACAAATTTGAGAATATAAGTTTATCTCGGCGAACGGTAATAAGAAGAATTGAATGTATCGATACAAATTTGAATGAGCAATTATTATCAGAATCCATAACATGGTAACGACCAAAAGAATACTGCGCAATTAGTAATTTTCGTACGTGGATGTACCTGTAATTTTGAAATTAGAGAAGAGCTTTTTTCAATGGAATCTCTTAAAGACCAAACAACGGGCTGATATATTTGAAAAATGCTTAACAAGATATAATTTACAATGGAACAAAATGGTAAGCGTAACAACTGACAGAGCACCAAGTTTGACAGGTAAAAAATGTTGGAGCGTTAAAAGAAAATTCAGGATAAAATTAGTGAAAATTATCCTGATTATAATTTAATTACAATTCATTGTATTACACATCAAGTATTATGTAAAAATGTGTTAAGTTGAACGTGTCACATCTTGTATTATTAAACTAGTAAATTTAATACGATCGAGGGGCCTGAAACACACACAATTCGTTAATTTTGTTCCAGATATTGAATCCGAGTACACAGATATTCCTTATCATAGCCAAATTCGATGACTTAGCTTAGGAAAAGTTCTTCGACGAGTATGGAATCTTAAAGATGACATCATTCTATTTTTAAAACTGAAAAATATTATGGACTTTCCATTAACTGATAATAACTGCATTTGTGATTTTCCGTTTACCCTGGACATCGTGACACACTTAAATACTTTCAACACCGTGTTACGAGGGAAAAATTTATACGCCCATGATATGGTAAAAAGTTTGAATGGATTTCAATTAAAACTCCAATTGTTCCTCCACATTTATTGATTAACAAGGTAGACCACTTTCCAACCATGAAGTTGCTGAAGATTCCAGAAAATAAATTTGAAAAATATTGTGAAATCATCAACGCGCTCAATGACTACTTTTCACGAAGATTTAGCAACTTCCGAAAAATTGAGACAAGTTTGGCAACAGTGCGCGACTCATTTTCAATAGAAATTGATAGTGCACCGAGTGAACCACAACTTCAGATTATAAATCTGTAGTGTGATACCGATTTAAGGGAATTGCACCGTCGTGAGGAAATCTGTAAATTTTACAATACTCTTAATTCGGACAAATTCGACGAACTTAAAAGATTTTGCCCGAAAAATGTTGGTTATTTTTGGATCATATGTGAACAAACATTTTCCATCATGAATCTAAATAAAAATTCTTTACGATCAAGCATCACCGATTAACATTTACGAGCAGTTTTAAGAATCTCAACTACAAAATTAACACCCGAAATTAAAAAAATGTTAAAAGATGTAAAACAGTTCCATTAAAATACTATTTTTAGATATCATCTCATTAAATTCTTGGTTGGTAAAGAATATTTTTTTTTTTATGTTATATTTATGTTATATATCTAAAAATAGTATTTTACGTGCGGCCCGCCTTCCTTTTGAATTCCTAATGTGGCCCTTCAGCCAAAAAGTCTGCCCAGGCCTGCTCTAGACCTATACGTCCGCGTACATCTAGGTCTAGCGCGCACGAAGTATTAGATAAAATTGATGTAGATAAAATAATGTTTTGCTCCTCATATAGTGGAAAGAAATGTTTGCTCCTGTAAAAACCGGAAAAGTGCATTTTTTGTAAAAAAAATTATTTTGTAAATTTTACCGCACTGTGAATAAGTTTCCATCGGAGAATAAGTAACACTAGTCTTCTCCTCAGGTGAAGCGTTACTTATTCGAAGTAGTGCAATATCATGGCAACTCGTTGTGAAGGTATTCACAATATGGAATATAGCTTAAAACGATGCCGTTTCGCTAACATTCTGTTAATTCAGATTTGGCTATGTATTATTGATGCTTTTGCACTATACTTATACATATTATTATTATTATTAGCAGCCATATGGTGCAAGGAAGCCTGAAGCTTTTGCTGCACCAGCCAAAAAAAAAAAAAAAAAAAAAAAAATTTATAAGTTACCCTGTGAGAGAGAGAGAGAACAAACAAGAGTAAGAAGTAGAAGGGAATCACCAAGGAAAGAGAAGAATGATGATATCCAGCTCAGAACCCTCAGAGCACAAAACAATAACTTTTGTGCACCCCCCTGCCATAGACTTTACCATGGACAGATTGGAACATCGTAAATATGCATCTAGTACAAAAACAGTGACCACCATCGTTAGCTGTGTCTTAGAAAACCCCTATAGAAAGTAGTCCGGTATCTTTAGGGCTATTTTCATATTTGAGTTTCTCCCCCCCCCCCACTGAATCTGCTAAAGTAGGCTAAAGCTAAAAACTTCAATTTAACGTTTCCGGGCAACAAATTGTACCACGAACTCACGGTTAGCATCGTACACAATCATTCCTCACCCTCCTCCTGAAGGAGAGTTCCTGAACTCGATAATTCGGAGCAATCTCGATTATCCGAAAACACACCAACTGGGACAAAATGAGTAATCCAAGTCGGAATTAACTGAACAACTTAATTTTCTAAGAAAAACTTGATGAAGAAAAACAAAGAGGACCACATCACAGCCAAGACCAAAATGATGAATTACGAATAATAGAGCAAATTGGAGATGGCCATTATCCATTGCCACAGCCGACCCCCAAAAAAAGAAGTATAAGAAATACGTCACCCCAAAAACAAAAAAGGGAAACAAGATCCCAAAGCGAGCCAAATGTACAACAAGGCAAAGAGGACCCCCGACCAGAACACAGCGAAAAAGCAAGTAAACAGCCTGAATCTCCTAACATTGACCCCAGACTGCCGGAAGGAACAGTGCTGGATCAGGTACTGGCCCTTCGGGTCAAGCTCGAAAATAACCTCAAAGAATCGTGCAGAATCACGGCAATCCTGAGAGCTGAGATTGTGGGTATTTGGACCAAACTATAAACAGTCCTCCACAAGGTCAACAGTGAGGCTGAAAGAAATGGAGCCAAATTAGAGGCCTATCAGGAGTGTAGGAATACACAACAAATGCTACAGCGCGCCCCTATCTATGCAAACGGGCTAAGGAAAAATACTGAAACAGTACAGCAACAGGAAACGCCTCCCACCCCTAAGAGAAAAACCCTGCTCAAGCAACCCAATTTGGTTGTACTTCGACCAACAATCCCGGTGGAAAACCACTCCAGCGAGGTACTCAAAACACAAGTTATCACGAAGCTCAGAGATGAGCGGTCCGGAAAACCCGGAATGCTGGTGTCCTGATCGAAACAGAAACTAGGGAAGAGGCTGATAGAATTATACAAAACGCCAGGATACCTGAACTAGGTTTGACAGCTACTGAACCAAAAAGTGAAGGACCGGCTATTGTGATATATGATCCACAAAAGGATCTGACACCTGACCACCTCATAGAGGAAGTTTATCACAGGAATCTAACCTACACCCTACCTGGCCGAAACCCCGGAACACTACTTGTTACCAGATACCGCAAAAACTCAAGAGATGCAACCAGAGTAAATTGGATACTAGACATCGCCCCGAAGGACTGGCAAGCTCTGCTTGGACAGACAAGGATATTCATTAACTGGAGTAGCCACCGCTTCCAAGAACGGGTGACGATCCTGAAGTGTTTCAGGGGTTGCAAGTGTGAGCACACCACCCACCTTGCACACAAACCGAACCGACCTGCGGCCACTGTTCGGCGAAAGGCTACTCTTTCGGCACATGCCCTAACAAAGCGGAAAAAACCGACCTGTGTAAACTACAAATCCCTGAAGTTGGACGCTGCTCACTCACTCAGGGAAAATGTCCAGCATACTTAAAAGCCAAGGGCTTACACCAATCCTGGCTAGATTATGGAGACACACCATAAAATTTATAACAACACCAAAGTCAATTTTATGCAGATCAATGCACAAAGAGCCAGAGCAGCGGCCGACCAGGTCCGGCTGAATTCCGAGGAGGAGAACATAGATGTGCTGATTTTACAAGAACCTTACACAACTATGAGGTCGGTTAGAGGCTATGACCTACAAGATTATACAGTCGGATAAAGACACCCGAGGGCAGCCACAGTGGTCAGAAATCCAGATATAACCGCCACAAAGATAACAAATCTATGCACAGCCTGGGCTGCATACGCCCACTTACTGACCACCCTAGGTCCCCTCTATGTTGTCGCCCTGTACTGCCGCCCTGGCGAAGACATCACCTTCGCGGTGAGATACCTTCAAACAGTTCTGGGCGCACACACACACACACACTACCTGATGCACGGATCATTGTTGGCACGGATACAAATTGTAGGTCGCCTGTTTGGCATAACCACACTGCTGACAGGCAGGGAACCAGGAATGGGAAAAGGCTAGAGGAATTCCTGGCAAACGCCCCCTACACCATCCTGAACCAACCTAACAACCGGTGCGCCTCCGTAGCCAGGTGGGAAGGAGCAGCAGTGCGTAGCACACGCTTCTTGATTAGACCGGGGTTCGAGCCCGTCACCACCAAATACGGAGGATGCGGAAAGGTCAGGGAATGACCACGCTTATCCCGGATCAATATAGCCTTAGTTGCTAATGCTCCTAAAAACCAAATAACAAACAAACAAACAAACAAACCTAACAACCGCCCGACCTTCTGCAACACTATGTGGGAGTCAACTGTTGATGTAACCATGGCCACCAGGAACATAGCTAACAATATCACCAAGTGGATCGTACAAGATGCTTGGACTACCTCTGATCA